>NC_052612.1:49130954-49335986 GCF_016545825.1 Eucalyptus grandis
GTACGCAAAGAGAGTCTATATCTTTGAGAAACCTTGAGGAAGTGTGGTAGAGTATCTACACTGTGGAATCAAGGGAGAGCTTTGCTGTAACAACTCTTTTGTTCATAGTGAAATCCAACCGGTGGGCTGTCAATGCGGAAGAGTGGACATAGGCTTGGAATAAGCCGAACCACTATAATTACTGTGTTCATTTTCTCTTCCTTACTCTCTTTTACTTTGATCATAATTCGTTTTGTTAACAAAATGCGAACTTCCTTTCTATTGTCTATTTAGTATTGCTCACTTATCACGAGAAACTATTTTTACACCTATTCACCCCATCTAGGTGCTTATACTAGCTATCTCAATTGGTATAAGAGCCTGTGTACTCACTTAATTTGAAGTATTTTACTTCAGAGTTAAAGATCCATGGCTAGTATGTTGGCTCCAAGGCTGGTAGAAGGGCAAAGCAATACCAGACCGCCTTACTTTGATGGAAAGGAATACAACATATGGAAAAACAAGATGAAGGCATTTCTAAGATCAAAGGATCCTCTGGAATGGGATGTGGTAGATAGAGGAATCATTCCTAAAGCTGCATCTGTCTCAGAAAGAGGAAAAAAAGCTGTTGAGTCTAGTGAAATGACTCAGGAAGAGATAACCAAGAGACAAGCTCTTGATGCAAAAGCAATTTATTCTTTATATTGCGCTTTGTCACCTACTGAATATAACAGAATATCTTCTTGTGTTACAGCCAAAGAAGTTTGGGATAGATTACACATCACCTATGAAGGATTTGATCGAGTGAAAGAAGTAAGAATCAACATTCTCCTTGGTCAATACGAAGCCTTCAAAATGAAATCAGTAGAATCTATTACTGACATATTTAGTCGTTTTACAGAAATCGTGAATGGTCTTGAAAATCAAGGTCAACTAATTTCTGATCCCATGAAAGTAAACAAGCTACTGCGTGGACTCTCCAAGGATTGGAATCACATAAATAGCTCAATAAGGGAGACACAAAGAATTATGCCACTTTCAGTTGATGAATTGGTTAGAACTCTTCAGTCTTATGAAGTGGAGCGAATCAACGAAGACGAAGATCCTAAAGGTAAGAAATCCATTGCATTAAAATCTAATGATGATTCGATGTCACATTCTCGAAGACGATATGGTTGATGAAGAGCTTGCTCTCATGATAAGAAGATTCGAAGCTGAATGAAAAGGAAGAAGATTCAATCCAAAGAAACGAGTTTTCAAAAGCAACAGAGTAAGTCTATTGAGGATGATGAATCCAATAAAGATGTAGTCCGCTTTGAATGTAAGAAAAAGGGACACATCGTACCAATTGTCTCTTCCGAGGAAAAAGAAAGGAAAAGCTGAGAAATATCAAAAAGCACTTAAAGCAAAAACTTGGAGTGATACAGAATGTGAAGAAAGTGATGATGACTACGCCAACATTTGTCTCATGGCACAATCGGACTCAGATTTAGACTCGAGACAGACTCAAATTCAGACAATGAAATCGAGGTAAGTAATTTGAAAATCCTTACTAAAGTATCTAGATACATTGATGAATTGTGTCTTAGTCTCAAAACTTCTCTTAAAAGAATTTCCGAACTTAAAAGAGAAAATTCTGCACTAAAACAACAAGAAAATGTTTTGAAAGAAAATGTCAAAATTTTAGACAAAAGTGTTTCTACCTTGAAAGAAAATGAAGGCAATCTTTCAAAAGAAAATGCATTCTTGAAAAATGACATCTCAAATATTTCTAAAAGATTTTCTATAGGATCTAAGAAATTGAAAAAATTCTTTCTACTCAAAGACCTTATTTCAATAAATCTGGTTTAGGAATGATCTGCGGAAACCATTCCTCTAATTGATTTTCCTAAAGTAAATGAAAGAATTAAGCAAAAACCTACAAGAGATGCTTTCAAAAATCATTTCCAAAGAGTTTTTGTAAAACCAGTAAATTGCAATGCTCTTAAATGTTCTAAATGTAATAGCTCAGACCATTTTGAAAAAGAATGTCCTATGGTTTGGAAACCTGTTAAGAAAGTATGGGCAAAGACCGTATATTATACTAACACCAATGGACCCAAGAAAATATGGGTACCAAAGAAAACTTGAGTCTCTTTTCTAAATGCAGGTCACTATCATGAAAAATGTTAAATGGTATATGGATAGTGGATGCTCAAGACATATGACCGGAGATTCAAATTGCTTCATAAAGCTTGTTCAAGTAAATAGTCGAAAAGTTTCATTCGGAGGAAACAGCAAAGGAAGAATTGTAGGATTCGGAACTGTAAAGATTGGAAGCCTCACAATCAGTAATGTTTCCTTAGTGGAAGGACTCAACTATAATTTGCTTAGTATCAGTCAGCTGTGCGACACCGATTTAAAAATCAACTTACAAGAGGGAATATGTTTAGGAACCAGTAAAGATTCCACTCAGTTATTCATGGGTCGAAGACATGGAAATATCTACCTCTTGGATGTCAAACCAGATGAAACCCAATGTCTAATCTCAATACAAGACGAAGCAAACTTATGGCACAGAAAACTCGGGCACATCAACATGAAACAAATAGCCAAAATTTCAGCAAAGAAGCTTGTTCAAGGTCTACCTAATCTGTCATACCAAAAGACTTATCTATGCACACCATGCGTGTTGGGAAAATAGGTAAGAAACTCATTTAAACCAATAAACAAAGTTTCCACTAACTGTGTACTGCAGCTTCTGCATATAGATCTCTTTGGACTAACCAGAACTCAGAGCATTTGAGGTAAGAAATATTGCCTAGTAATTGTGGATAACTACTCACGATTCACTTGGGTATATTTCCTGGTAAGTAAGTCTGAAACCTTTTCTTACTTTAAAAAGTTTGCTAAAAAGGTCCAAAATGAAAAAGGGTATGTTATTTCAAGTATACGAACTGACCATGGAGGCGAATTTGAAAATCTAGACTTTACAAGATTTTGTGATGAATCTAGTTTTCAGTATGTGTTCTCTTCTCCATATACTCTAGAGCAAAATGGAGTCGTGAAAAGAAAGAATAGATCACTTCAGGAAATGGTTAGAACTCTTTTAATTGAAAATAACATATCTTCACGTTTTTAGGCTGAAGCAGTTTATACAGCATGTTATATCATGAATACAGTTTTTCTAAGGCCTATTCTGGAGAAAACCCCTATGAGTTATTCAAAGAAAAGAAGCCTATTGTTTCATATTTTCATGTGTTTGGATGTAAATGCTTTATATTGAAAAATGCAAATGATCGAGTTGGCAAGTTTGAAGAAAAATTAGACGAAGGCATCTTCCTTGGATATTCAACCACAAGCAAAGCTTATAGAGTCTACAATAAGAAGACTCAATCTATGGAGGAATCAATGAATGTCAAATTCCAAGACTCTATGCAAAATGAATCTATTCAGACTCATCTTGAAGAATCTGAACCCGCTCCAGACTCAACAAAGTCTAAATCTTCAGAAGCAGCTCAGACTTCAAAAGACCAGCAACAAATGATTGTCGAAGATTCAAATGAAGAAAAAAGATCAACAATCTGACAAATCAACCAGCAACTAGAAGTATAAGTCCAGTCATCCTAAAGATCTCATTTTTGGCGACATTAATGAAGGAATTCGCACAAGATCCAAAAGGCGCGAAGAGTTTAGTGCTGTGGCTCTTATTTCTGAAATAGAAACCAAAAGCATAGAAGAAGTTTTATCTAATAAAAGCTGAATTGAAGCTATGCAAGAAGAACTCGGGCAATTCAGTATTAATGATCTCTGGGAATTGACTCATAAACCGAAAGGTAAATATATTATTGGCGCTAAATGGATTTTCAGGAATAAGATGAATGAGAAAGGAAAGGCCGTAAGAAACAAAGCAAGACTCGTGGCCAAGGGATATACGCAAGAAGAAGGGATAGACTATGATGAGACTTACGCACCAGAACGAGGTTAGAAGCAATTAGATTATTACTTGCTTTTGCTTGTCATAAGAATTTCAAGTTATTCCAAATGGACGTCAAAAGTGCTTTCCTAAATGGATTTATCCAAGAGGAAGTCTATGTGGAACAACCACCCGGTTTTGAAGGCCCAAGGAAACCAGACTCTATATTCGGACCGAAAAGGCTTTATATGGTTTAAAGCAAGCACCTCGAGCTTGGTACGACAGCTGAGTAAGTTTTTTTATTCAAAACGACTTTGTCAAGGTAAAGTAGACACTACACTTGTTTATCAAAAGAGAAAGCGAAAGTTTTCTGCTTGTTCAAATATATGTTGATGATATTATTTTTGGATCCCTAATGAAAGTCTGTGCAAGAGATTCTCTAAGTCTATGCGGGATGAATTTGAAATGAGCATGATGGGTGAACTAACCTTCTTTCTCGAGCTTCAAGTGAAACAACTGAAGGAAGGAACCTTTATTCATCAAGAAAAATGTGTTAATGATCTTGTCAAAAAGTTTGGACTGGAAAATTGTAAAAAGGCTGATATACCAATGTCAAGTTCCTTGAGGATAGACAAAGATGAAAGAGGAAAGAAAGTTGACCAGAAGTTATACAGAGTATCATTGGTTCACTTCTTTATCTTACTACTTCTAGACCTGATATTTTGTTTAGTGTTTGCATTTGTGCCAGATTTCAAGCAGATCCTAAAGAATATCATCTAAGTGTTGCAAAGCGTATTCTCAAATACATTGCATCAACTTCAGACTTTGGTCTTTGGTATCCTAAAAAGGGAGACTTTACTCTTCTTGGATATTCAGACGCAGACCTAGTCGGATGCAGAGTTGATAGAAAGAGCACCTCGGGTACCTGTCAACTACTTGGAAGCAGGACAATGTCTTGGTTTTCAAGGAAGCAAATTACAGTAGCTTTTTCTACAGCAGAAGCAGAATATGTAGCTCTTGGGAGTTGTTGTTTACAAATTCTGTGGATAAAACAACAGCTAAGAGACTTTGGAATTGAAGATTCATGCACGGAGATTAAGTGTGACAACACCAGCGCAATCAATCTCACCAAGAATCCAATTCTTCACTCAAGAGCAAAACATATAGAGATTCGACATCACTTCATTAGAGATCATGTTCAAAATGGAGAAGTTTCGATTCAGTTTGTTGACTCAAAGAATCAACTGGCGGATATTTTTACAAAACCTTTGGAGAAAAATCAATTTGAAGCTATTCGTTCCAGACTCAAAATCTTAAAGTCTGAGGAAATTCAAACCCAAGACTGAAAGTCTAAAGATACCAAGACTCAGACGATCAAGATTTTTTTCCGTAAGTTATTTTATTTTATTATCTCTCGAATCACATCTCGAAAAGGTACGATCATCAACCCGTGATTGATTATTGCTATCTTTAATTTACGTGATTATTGCAATCTTTCCTTTTCGAAAAAGGGGTTATTTTTGAAATGACAGTTATCTAAATTTTTGAAAAAGGCAGTTATTTTTAAAAGGCATCTTTATACTTTCTTTTATGACGTTCCGTATGCCTCTCTTCGACTATCTTATATACTGTTGGTTCCTCTTCGCTTTACTCTCAAAAACCCTAAGAGAGCACCGATCTTCCATTTCTGTCTTCTTCTCTTGTTTAATCCTCGAAAAATTGTCATCTTTCTTAGGAAAACAAGTTTGGAATCTCTCAAAAACTGTGAAAAATGTCTTTCCAAAGAAAGTCTTAAAGGATCACAAACAGGGGACCACAGCAAATGCGTGAGGGGCCTACGCACTTCGATCTAACCAAAGAAGAAGAATCTCCTAATTAGCAACAGAGCTCTCAACATTCTCAGCAGTGTCCATCTCCTCCCTCTAGACCTCAGGATGTTGTACATCGAGAAGAGGAAGAGATAATCAAAGATGCAGAACTTGTAAGAATTCATAAGCCCTCTTTTACCTACAAGCTTTATTGTGCTTTGAAGAAGGTGAGATAGCTAGTATAAGCACCTAGAGGGTGGGTGAATATGTCTATAATAATTTCTCGTGATAAGTGGGCAATACAAAATAAACAATAGAAAGGCAGTTCTCCTTTGGTTAACAAAACGAATTATGATCAAAGTAAAGCAAAGAGTAAGGAAGAGAAAATTGAACACAAGGTTTATAGTGGTTCGGCTTATTCCAAGCCTATGTCCACTCTTCCGCACCGACAACCCACCGGCTGGACTTCACTATGAACAAAAGAGATGTTTGACAAAGCTCTCCCTTGATTCCACAGTGTAGATATTCTACTACACTTCCTCAAGGTTTCTCACGAATATAGACTCTCTTTTGCGTACAAGATTTCGCTCAGCAAATGAATTGACTAAGAACAAGGAGCTTCAGACTTTGGAATTATTCTATCGCGCACACACTCAAACAACTGGAACGTCTTCCTTATATACTCCTTTATGCCATCATACCCGTTGGCACTTACCAAAGGAATTCCTCCAATCTACCCGTTGGACGGAATCAATTAGGAAGATCATTCAAGCTATTAAAGGAACATGTCGATAGTCCATCAATCCTGCTCGCCCATACAATCATGATCTCGGTTTCCATAAGTAGAACCTTCCAAGTATACTTTGCCAATCATTGGATCCTTAATCAATCTTGATTCGAATAAAGGAATCCGTTATGTCATATCCAGCCAAGAGATCTTCTCCAGTCGATAAGGTCAAACCCTTAATGAAACACCCAGTTCTGGATAGCCCTTCTTCGACAGATTAGAAACTGTCAATAAGAATAGACTTTGAGTACTGAATATGGCAATCCGGAGGTCTTCAGACTTTAAATAGTAGAGTCTGTAAATCTTCAGACTAAACTGATAGAAACGTTTTGTCAGCTTCAAAATACTCCAGGAAGATTTCTCCAACAATCTCCCCCTTTTTGATGGTGACAAAACTTTCCTGCGGATTTGGACAACTTTGACCTGCAAAATATTACTCAAGCAAATATGGATATCTCATAAAGATAAATGGCTTAATGATGACACTAGAATTTGCAACCACAGAAAATAGGTTAGTCTTTCATGTGAGTAAAGCCATTCATATGATATCAATAGCACTTAATATAAGCAGTCAAACCCAAATCCCAAATTCAGTCCATATCCAGACACAAAAGTCAAGTCAAACAAAACAAACATCAAAATAAATCAAAAGTTCAAGTTCAAAGTTTTCAAATCTTGCATCTCTTCCCTTTTTGTCATCATAAAAAAATGTTGAGATGGAAAGAGAATGGATCCAGGAATGCTTGGGAACACGAACAAGCTGGAAATCTCCCATTGACTGGACAATGCCTTCCAGCTTTTTCAACTATTCCTTCAGTTGAGCCACCTCTTCACTCTTAGCCTTTGCTTGAATCTGAAGAGAAAGGGCTTGGATCTGATCATTCAAAGAAACTGAAGAAGCTTGACCTGTAGTTTGCAAATTTTGAACTTCGCATCCCAAAGCATATATTTGACCCCGCATTTCCAAGAGAACATCAAGAATTTGCGAAAATCTGCTGAATTATCATCGCGTCTTCGGCTTTCGCACGATTAGATGGAGTAAAGGCAGACGATGGCAAATCAGCATAGTCACGCAGATTAGGCGATGAAACATCATGTCCCTCCTTAGGAAATTGAGAGGCATAGATGTCCTTTGGATCTGCTGGAGAGCGACTAACTCCCTCACTGGTAGCAGGATATGAGGACATTCCTCTTTTCTCACGGTCTCCCCCTGTTTCCATGCCTCCAGGTGGAGAAGAGTGTTCCTCATGCTCTCCTTCCTCTTGATCTCTTTTCTCTTCTTCTTCTTTTTCAATTCTTTCCTCCTCAACATCTCTTTCTTCAACTTCTCTCTCCTCTGTTTCTTTCTCCTCTGCTTCTTTCTCCAGTCCTTTGTTCTGAGTCCTTTTCTTGTCGTTCCGTTGATTTTGGAACAGAACGGCTCAGGTTCTTTAATGCCATTGCAGAAATGGTGATGTCTTCCTCATCATCTTCATCCTCAACGATGAGAGCTCTTCTTTTCTTGGATGGAGCAACCATGGGCTCCTTCCCTTTTCTCTTTGCAGCCGAAGAGGTTTGATGAGTTTTGACAGGGGTTTTCTCCTTGAATTTCTCCAACGCCTTGTTGAGTTCCTTCATACGCATTTTAGATACCATCTTCAGTCCTACCACCATTTGATCACAAGATTGAACATAGAGAATTCGTGGAGGCTGAATATTCAGATGTTTGAATAACTTTGTCACAAGACCTGGATAAGGAAGTTGACCTTTGTCCTTCACCACTGCTCTATACATGTGAAACATAATAATGTGAGGAAGAGAAAACATTTTCCCAGTAATGATGGCATACATCAGCTTTGCCTCCGAGTTTGAAACATCACTCTTTGAAGTAGATTTTTGGTCTGAGGCAATTGATGACAATCTTGTGAAGCAGAATGTTAAATGCACTCATCCTCAAGTAGGAAATCTTTTCCTCTGTTCTTCTATCCTTAACAAGTTCCAATGTAGCACGAGCAATTGAGACATTGATAGGTTGATATCTCCCTCTCTCAACCCCAATGACATCAGCCAACATATCTACATCCACCACATAGTCCTGATCTCGAACACTAAAAGAGAATCGATTCGCATCCAAGAAACTGAGATTCGAATAGAAATATGCAAAGTGAGTTCAAGATAGGCTTCTATAGAGTCGAATGAACCTGTTCAAGTTGAAGAAAACTAAATTTTTCCCTTAAATTAACATTCACAGCATCAAGGAAATCAAAATCCACACTTCTAGGGTTTATCACCCCACGCTTCAACAACTTAGAGTATAAAAGCTTTTGTTCCTCCAATCGAAACAAGTTTGTCCTTTTTCCCCGAATTTTTGCCGCAACACCCATTCTCGGTTGAAACTGACTGTACATCTTATCATCATCATTCCCATCTGGCTGATTCAGCCCTCCAACACGCAGATCACCTGGGATATTAGCAAGGGTTTCTTCTGCCAACCTCGCAGGGGCAATTCCCAAACGCTCCATATTTCATAAAAAGATGTACTCATTTCCATACCCTTTGTCCTTAAGAAACTCATCGATGTAGTTCAATGGAGTACCGGTCCTCTTTAAAGCATGATAAAGCTTATAAATAAAAGAGGGCTTTTGAATTCTTACAGGATCTGCGCCTTCGATGATTTCTTCATTTTCTCGATGATCAACATCCTGTGGACTAGATGGAGGAGAATGACGCTGCTGAGAATGTTGTGGGCTCTGCTTCGGCGGGAGACTCTTCTTCCTCGGTGAGATCAAAGTGCGTAGGCCCCTCACGCATTTGCGGTCCCCTGCTTGCAATCCTCGAAGACTTCCTTTGAGACGACATCTTTCACAGTCTTTGAAAGATTCCAAACTTGACTTTCCCAAGAAAAATGACAACTTTTTCGAAGATTAAACAAGAGAAGAAGACAAGAATGGAAGTCGGTGCTCTCTTAGAGCTTTTGAGAGTAAAGAGAAGAAGAAACAACAGTGTATAAACAGTAAGAGAAGGTTTCAGACTTACTTGCCGGGAAATATACCCAAGTAAATCGTGAGTAGTCATCCACAATTACTAGGCAATACTTCTTACCTCCAATGCTCTGAGTTCTGGTTGGTCCAAAGAGATCTATACGCAGAAGCTGCAGTACACGATTAGTGGAAACTTGATTTATTAGTTTAAAAGAATTTCTTACCTGTTTTCCCAATATGCATGGTGTACATAGATCAGACTTTTGGTATGATAGATTGAGTAAACCACGAACAAGCTTCTTTGCTGAAATTTTGGCTATTTGTTTCATATTGATGTGCCCAAGCTTTCTGTGCCATAAGTTCGCTTTATCTTGAATTGAGATTAGACATTGCGATTCATCTAGTTTCACATCCAAGAGGTAGATATTTCCATGTCTTCGACCCATGAATGATTGAGTAGAATCTTTACTGGTTCATGAACATATTCCCTCTTGAAAGTTGATTTTGAAACCGGTATCACATAGTGCGACATCGAGGCAGATTGTAGTTGAGTCCTTCAACTAAAGAAACATTGCTTATTATGAGGTTTCCAATCTTTACAGTTCCAAATCCCACAATTCTTCCTTTGCTATTTCCACCAAATTAGACTTTTCCACCATTTACTTGAACAAGCTTTATGAAGCAATTTAAATCTCTTGTCATATGTCTTGAGCATCCATTATCCGGATACCATTTTACCTTTTTCTTGATAGTGACCTGCATTTAAAAAAGAAACTCAAACTTCTTTGGTACCCATATTTTCTTGGGTCCATTGTTGTTAGTATGATATGTGGTTTTTGCCCATACCTTCTTAACAGGTTTCCAAATCATAGGACATTCTTTTTCAAAATGATCTGCACTATTGCACTTTGAACATCTAAGAGCATTGCGACCTACTGGTTTTACAAAGATCATTTTAAAATGATTTTTGTAAGCATCTCTTGTGGGTCTTTGCTTAATTCTTTCCTTCACTTTAGGAAAATCAATTAAAGGAATGGTTTCCGCAGTCATTCCCAAACCAGATTTATTGAAATAAGGTCTTTGAACAGAAAGAATTTTTTCCAGTTTCTCAGATCCTATAGAAAATCTTTTAGAAATATTTGAGATATCATTTTTCAAGAATGCATTTTCTTTTGAAAGATTATCTTCACTTTCTCTAAGAGAAGAAACATTCATGTCTAAACATTTCACCTTTTCTTTCAAAACATTTTCTTGTTGTTTTAGAGCAGAATTTTCTCTTTTGAGTTCGGAAATCCTTTTAAGATAAGTCTTAAGACTGAAACACAACTCATCAATGTATTTAGAAACTTTAATAGGGATTTTGAAGTTACTCACCTCAAATTCACTTTGTCCAATGGAAGTCTGTCTCGGAGCTTGAATCTGAATCCGATTGTGCCATTAGACATATATTGACATAATCATCATCACTTTCTTCACACTCGTATCACTCCGGGGTTTTCGCTTTAAGAGCCTTTCGATACTTTTCAGCTTTTTCTTTCTTCTTTCTCGAAGAGGACGAGTTAGGTACGATGTGTCCCTTTTCTTACATTCAAAGCAGACTACATCTTTGTTTGATTCATCACCTTCAACAAACTTAGTTTGTTGCTTTTGAAAACTTTGTTTCTTTGGATTGAATCTTCTTCCTTTTATGTTCAGCTTTCTGAATCTTCTTACCATGAGAGCAAGCTCCTCATCATCCATATCATCTTGAGAATCGTAACATCATAATCATCATTGGATTTTAATGTAATGGATTTCTTACCTTTAGGATCTTCGCCTTCATTGATTCGTTCCACTTCTTAAGACTGAAAAGTCCCAACCAACTCATCAACAAATAGTGGCATGATTCTTTGTGACTCTCTTATTGAGGTCTTTATGTGATTCCAATCCTTGGAGAGTCCACGCAGAAGCTTGTTTACCTTCATGGAATCAGAAATTGGTTGACCTTGATTTTCAAGACCACTCATGATTTCTGTAAAACGACTAAACATGTCAGTTATAGATTCTCCTAATTTCATTTTGAAGGCTTCATATTGACCGAGGAGAATGTTGATTCTAGTCTCTTTCACTCGATCGGTTCCTTCATAGGTAATATGTAATCTATCCCAGACTTCTTTCGCTGTAACACAAGAAGATATTCTGTTATATTCAGTAGGTGACAAAGCGCAATATAAAGAATAAATTGCTTTTGCATCAAGAGCTTGTCTCTTGATTATCTCTTCCTGAGTCATTTCACTAGACTCAACAGTATCTTTTCCTCTCTCTGAGACAGGTGCAGCTTTAGGAATTATTCCTTTTTTCTACAACATCCCATTCCAGAGGATCCTTTGATCTTAGGAACGCCTTCATCTTGTTTTTCCATATGTTGTAATCCTTTCCATCAAAGTAAGGCGGTCTGGTATTGCTTTGCCCTTCTACCAGCCCTGAAGCTAACATACTAGCCATAGATCTTTAACTCTGAAGTAAAACAATTCAAACAAAGTGAGTACAATGTGCTCGATACCAATTGAGATAGCTAGTATAAGCACCTAGAGGGGGGTGAATAGGTGTATAATAATTTCTTGTGATAAGTGAGCAATACGAGATAAACAATAGAAAGGAAGTTCTCCTTTCGTTAAAAAACGAATTATAATTAAAGTAAAGCAGAGAGTAGGGAAGAGAAAATTAAACACAAGGTTTATAGTGGTTCGGCTTGTTTCAAGCCTACGTCCACTTTTGCGCACTGACAGCCCACCGGCTAGATTTCACTATGAACAAAAGAGATGTTACAGCAAAGTTCTCCCTTGATTCCATAGTGTAGATATTCTACCACACTTCCTCAAGGTTTCTCATGAATATAGACTCTCTTTTGCGTACAAGATTTCGCTCAAATGAATTGACTAAGAGCAAGGAGCTTCAGACTTTGGAATTCTTCTATCGTGCACACACTCGAACAACTGGAACGTCTTTCTTATATACTCCTTTATGCCATCATACCCGTTGGCATTTACCAAAGGAATTCCTCCAATCTACCCGTTGGACGGAATCAATTAGGAAGATCATTCGAGCTATTAAAGGAACATGTTGATAGCCCATCAATCCTGCTCGCCCATACAATCAGGATCTCGGTTTCCATAAGTAGAACCTTCCAAGTATACTTCGCCAATTATCGGATCCTTAATCTCCGAATCAATCATGATCAAATAAAGGATTCCGTTATGTCATATCCAGCCAAGAGATCTTCTCCAGTCGATAAGGTCACATCCTTAATGAAACATCCAGTTCTGGATAGCCTTTCTTCAACGAATTAGAAACTGTCAATGAGAATAGACTTTGAGTCTTGAGTCTGGAAGTCCGGAGGTCTTCAGACTTTAAATAGTAGAGTCTGCAAATCTTCAGACTAGACTGATGGAAACGTTTTGTCGGCTTCAAAACACTTCACGAAGATTTCTCCAACAAAGACAAGCAAAGGAGAGAGAAGCAGAAGAAGGAGATGAAGAGGAGGACAGAATTGAAGAAGAAGAAAAGGAGAAAGGAGATCAAGCGGAAGCAGAGCATGAGGAACACTCTTCTCCACCTGAAGGCATAGAAACAGGGAGAGATCCTGAGAAAAATGGAATGTCCTCATACCCTGCTACCAGTGAAGGAGTAAGCCGCTCTCCAGCAGATCTAGAGGACATCTATGCATCTCAATTTCCTGAGGAGGGACATGATGTTTCATCGCCTAATCTGCGTGACTATGTTGATTTACCATCATCTACCTTTACACCGTCTGATCGTGCAGAAGCCAGTACTCAGATTGATAATTCAGCAGATTTTCGCAGAATTCTTGATGTTCTCTTAGAGATGCGGGGTCAAATATATGCTCGGGATGCGAAGGGCGTAACTTGCAAACCGCAAGTCAAGCTTCTTTGTTTCTTTGAATGATCAAATTCAAGCCCTTGCTCTTCAAGTTCAAGCAAATGCTAAGGGTGAAGATGTGGCGCAACTGAAGGAGGACTTGAAAAAGCTGGAAGGCATTGTCCAGTCAATGGGAGATTTCCAGCTTGTTCGTGTTCCCAAGCAATCTTAAATTCCATTCTCTTTTCATCTCTACCTTTTTAATGATGACAAAAAGGGGGAGAGATGTGGTGCAGATTTAATTAGAATTTTTAAACTCTCGACTTTTATGATGTTTTGACTTGAATTTTGTGTTTGGCTATTTGGATTTGGACTGGATTTGGGTTTGATTGTTTGAATGTTTGTTTATCTTAAGCACTGTTGATATCTCATGGCTTTGCTTATTTAAAGAACTAATCTACCTTCTGTGGATGCAGATTTTAGTGTTATTAAGCCATTTATCTATGTGAGATATCCATATTTGCTTGAGTAATGTTTTGCAGGTCAAAGATATCCAAATCTGCAGGAAAGTTTTGTCACCATAAAAAAGGGGGAGATTGTTGGAGAAATCTTCCTTAGGTGTTTTGAAGCTGACAAAACGTTTCCATCAGTCTAGTCTGAAGACTTGTAGACTCCTTCATCAAAGTCTGAAGACCTCCGGACTACCAGACTCAAGACTCAAAGTCTATCCTCATTGACAGTTTTTAGTCCGTCGAAGAAGACTTATCCATAACTGGATGTTTCATTAAGGATTTGACTTTATCGACTGGAGAAGATCTCTTGGCTGGATATAGCATGTCGGAATCCATTATTCAAATCAAGATTGATTTAGGGATTGTAGATCCGTTGATTGGCGAAGTATACTTGGAAGGTTCTACTTATGGAAACTAAGATCCTGATTGTATGGGCGAGCAGGATTGATGGGCTATCGTCATGTTCCTTAAATAGCTCGAAGATCTTCCTAATTGATTCTGTCCAACGGGTAGATTGGAGGAATTCCTTTGGTAAGTGCCAATGGGTATGATGGCATAAAGGAGTATATAAGGAAGACGTTCTAGTTGTTTGAGTGTGTGCGCGATAGAAGAATTCCAAAGTCTGAAACTCTTTGTTCTTAGTCAATTCATTTGTTGAGCGAAATCTTGTATGCAAAAGAGAGTCGATATCTTTGAGAAACCTTGAGGAAGTGTGGTAGAGTATCCGCACTGTGGAATCAAGGGAGAGCTTTGCTGTAACAACTCTTTTGTTCATAGTGAAATCCAGCCGGTGGGCTGTCAGTGTGAAAGAGTAGACGTAGGCTTGGAATAAGCCGAACCACTATAATTACTGTGCTCATTTTCTCTTCCTTACTCTCTTTTACTTTGATCATAATTCGTTTTGTTAACAAAAGGCGAACTTCTTTTCTATTGTCTATTTAGTATTGCTCACTTATCACGAGAAACTATTTTTACACCTATTCACCCCCCTCCAGGCGCTTATACTAGCTATCTCAGCTGGAACACCTGGGTAGCCCCAGGTATACAAAATAGTGGAATACTTGGATAATCGCAAGTATGATATGATGTAGGGACAACTCAGCTAGGTCCAAGTGTCATGGTGCTAAGAGAGCATACTTGGACAGTAGCAGATACTTGAAGACAATAGGATACTTGAGCAGTCACTAGTATACATATTTTGAGGACAACTCGAACAGGTTGAATGTCGATAAGAGAGAGTAGCTAAATAGTGTTACGTACTCGAAGATAATGGGATACTTGGACAGTTGCAAGTATCCAAACTCCGAAGACAACCTGAACAGGTCAAGCGTCGATAGGAGAGAGTACCCGGATAGTGGTAAATACCCAAAGATAATGGGATACTTGGTCAGTCGCGAGTATCCAAACTTTGTAGATAACTCGAAAAAGTCGAGTGTTGATAAGAGAGAATACCCAACTGGTATCAGGTACTCGAAGACAAAAGGATACCTGAACAATCGCAAGTATTTATACTCTGAGGATAACTCGAATGGGTCAAGTATCAATAAGTTAGAGTACGCGAACAATGACAGATACTCAGAGACAATGGGATATTGGAATAGTCACAAGCATCCAAACTCTAAAAACCACTTGAACAAGTAGAGTGTTGATAAGAGGGGGTACCCGGACAGTGGTAGGTACCTAAAGATAAAGGGATACTTGGACAGTCGCAAGCATCCAAACTTTGAAGACAACTCGAATAGATCGAGCGTCAATAAAAGGGGGTACCCGGACAGACAGTGGTAGGTACCCAAAGACAATGGGATACTTGGATAGTTGTAGGCATCTAAACTCTGTAGACAACTCAAATAGGTTGAGTGTCGATAAGAGGGAGTACCCAGACAGTGGTAGGTACTCAATGACAAAAGGGATACTTGGACAGTCACAAGCATCCAAACTCTGAAGACAACTCGAACAGGTCAAGTGTCAATAAGAGGGAGTACCCAGACAGTGGTAGATACTCAATGACAATTGGATACTTGGACAGTTGCAAATATCCAAACTCTGAAGATAACTCGAACAAGTCGAATGTCGATAAGAGAGAATACCAAAACAGTAGCAGATACTCAAGGGCAATTCAAGCACAAGGTTTTGAAAATAAGGATAGGGACATTTTGGCCTGGCGATATCTCTTATACTTGAGAATATGTCTCTTGTTAAACAACACACAATATGCGCACATGATTGTACATGCTATAAATTTATGAATTTAAATGCGGTTCATGCATGACAATTTTGTCAGTTTTGCATCATCTAAGTTCCACTGGGGAAAATTTTCAAAAACAATCTTCGTTCAAAATGTAGGTGTCTTGAACATGCCAAATGAGGAACTTTCAGTCTGAAAAAATTTATAAGGACCGCATCATATCACTGTCATCATGTTAGCAAGGGTCTGAGTATTCTTGCAAGTGGTACGACTTTACCAATATGAGAGGTCTTTGTCAGGATAGTAATGTAGCCTTGATTAACAGCTTATCAAAGGGGACTATCAATGTCAAAGTTTATGAAAGAAATGCAGCACGATCATCTCCGGGTTTACAAGTCAAGAACCCTACAAAAATATATAGAAATAATCTTGCTCGTACTTCTTCGAGCGATGCTCATAAACATATTAAATCCTACATTAATTAAAGTGCCTTAGTCTAAAGAGACTTTTATAATGGGGATGCAAAGTAAGCTCAGTTCATGTAAAAGGGTGAGAGTTGGTGATTGCCTTGGCATTGTCACCGGTCTTTCTTTTAACTGTTAGATGGAGGCTCCATTAATTGAACTGCAATAGCAATTTTACTTGGGAATACAAATGACTGTATTTTTTGTTTGAGGGCATTGGCTTTACTTTTTATTAGACACACTGCTTTTTTCATGCCCTTAGTTTTTAATCTAATTTTCTCATCTATGGGCATTAACTTTACTTTTACCAAGCACATTATTTTTTCATGCCCCCTAGTTTTTTTATTTTTGTTGTTTGAGGAACTGGCCTAGGCAAGTTCAAGCGAAACACTACTATTAGACTCTTGGGATCTTCACCTTTAGTCAGCGTTCTGAATCATGCTACTAGAATGGCAATAATTCTTACTTTGCCTCAATATGAGGGTGAAATTATAGACTCAATTGAGCTGTACAATTAATACAAGTGCATGGGGGTAGAGAAAGAATTGCTCTTCGCCATTCTAGGGCACTTAAATTATCATGAGTGTTCAATATGCAATCAAGACGCCCAAAGATTGATGCAAATACAAGCAAGAAAATTTATATCCCCTTTCTCACCTTATGATGCTACCTCGCCTCCAATCTGCCCTAGTGTAGGGTGATTCTTGATAGGGGTATGAAAGAAACTTCATAAGTGTAAGGGGCTCAAAGGGGGTAAGCAATGGATAACCTGTAGTGTTTAGGGTAGACAAATGAAATGCCTCTCATTACTTTGGTTATCATACCATTCGCGAGAGAACCCTTTACCCCGCGGACGTGGAATTTTCTACACTCATTTTACAAGTGTATGAATAGGGGACTGTGTGTAAGATATGGCTTGCCCTTCATCATCTCGATGCACCTCATTTATCATGTTCGATCAATCTCAAATCCTTCATTCAGTTGTCTATTTTGATAATCTTTAGTGGAATTGGTGATCTAGACAGACAAAAACATTATGAAGAATCCATTTGGAAAAGCCATGCAACATTTTAAACATGATGGATTTTGTCAAATACTTGATTTTACTCAAAAATTTTATTAACAACATTAGAGGTATTTTTTTTTTTACAAAATTGTATTACAAATATGATAAATTTTAAACATCAAAAGGGTTATTCACAAATGGGTGTCGACGGACTGTCCTTATTTAATAAGGAGATGACACATGAATGATTAGCCGAGGTTAGGAATTTGATCATTGATTTGATGGGCATCTATGCTTTTACCTCTATAGAAGAAAAGATGCAAAAACAGATCAATTAGTAGGGCCAAAATCAAATGTGAATTGAGGCCTGAAGGATTTCTGTCATTTGCTTTGGCAATACTTGAAATGATATTTCACTTAGGAGAGTTTATCAAAGTCGACATGCCTCTCATTGATTTGTTATCCGCATTTTTTACGGTCAGGTGATCCTACAACAAATAAGAAGGAACATGTTAGTCACGAACTCTCTCAGGAGTTAAAGAACTGAGAGCGATACAACATTACCCTTCACTAATTTACAGATGATTGAATAGACCTGAAACATAAGAAGGATATGAAGTCCTACATCTTTCGTTTCGTTAGGTCAACTACTCTTCTGTTTTTTGCAGATGCAAGAGAAGTAAACATTTTTTATTAATTTGTTCATATGGTAACAAGTTGCCACTTCTAAGGATCGAACCCTAGTTGCGTCTGGACCACTTCATCCCCCATACCACTAGGTTGAGGGGCTGGTGATGTTTGTAGGGCGTTTCTTTTTTCATTTAACCGAACCGACTCCTAGACAACACGTCCTTTCACACCAAGTTAGGTGAATTTGATATAGGTCACTTCTATGTACTTGCTTAGCCAGTGTTGATTTACTCAAATTAACCCATTGAGCTTGTTCGTTGAATCTCGATGCTTCATGTTAATAGGAGAGATATGTCAAAAGCAAATTTAGAGAAAGGGAGCATTGGAAACGATACCAAATTACCATTTCCCAAAATTTGTATTTGATAACTCTTAGGGATATTCGAATGTTGACGACAACCTTTTTGTCTTGACACAGTTCAACATCTCTTTTAATTGACCCTTCTCATTCATGGCCATGTATGCACGATTGATGGTCATTGATTCATCCTCAACACCTTCCTTCTGTGGAATTTTCTTTTGCCTTTGAACATTAGCAGCATTGGGCAAAGTCATGTACCTCAAGCTTCCATGGAATCTGAGATGGATAATCAAAACCTCCAGTTTTCTTATGGCAATCATTCTCTGGAGAGTATGTGTTTGAAACAAGAAATGAGATTTTCATATTCTAAAGTCATCATCTGGAATAAAGGGCTAGAGGTCGCCTCGATTGTCCGGATTTTCTCTCTGTTGACAATAGCCAATTCAAAGAAAGAGAAGAAATTCCTTCCCTGTGTTTCTTGGCTTATCGAAGCTAAAAATCCCATCAATGAAACCGCAATGTCTAGTTGTTCGGGCACGTTGTACGAAGAAGATATTCCTCAAACTTAAGGTAGAGTTGGGCAAGTGCAAAGTGGAGTGCATAGAACTCCAGGGACGGCTCGCGGGTGGAAGGCGAGAGCAACATAGAGGAGGCTACCCTGCCCTAAACTACCATGGTATGCATGCTTCAAGTTCAACCGTATGCCTGTGCCTATTACGTCCTATCTTTTGTCTACTATAAATAGAAGAGAAATAACGTTATTTCCAAAATTATGTTCAGGGAATAAAACATACCCTTTTTTGAAATGAGGTGATCTTTTCCGCTTGCCCTGCTTTCTTGAAAGTGTGTTTTGGAATACGACGTGACATGCCATTTTCAAATGCCCCATGTCACACTAGGTCAAAGGGATAATGTTTTGATATACGAAGTAAGTAAGTCAGAAAAATAAACAGAGTTAAATTTGACATCTTGTTTCTTAAAAAAAGCTTTTGGTAATGAAATATTTTTGGTTTTAAAAGAATATATATATTTTTTGGGGGGAGGAAGCATGAGGAAGCCCAGCCCTCAGTATTCTCTTTGGATGATATTTTCTTTTCATGGTTAGATAGCACCATCGGGCTAGTTTGGAATACCACCTCATGCTCTCAAAACGAAATATTAGAACTGTACATTCTGAGTGAAATTAAATTATTGGAATGGAAAATGCAACAATAACACACTAGACAGGATAGAAAACATGAGGTTATAAAAACAACCAAACCCCATGAAAACTCCTATGAAAATGAGCATTTCGATAGTGTTGGTTCCAAAATCAAGCGCCTTTGAGTTCTTCATCCTTAGTAGACTCGAAGTATTCACATGAAAGGACCACTTCATTAAAGCTATGGAAGTGCAATCCATGCAACCAAAAGTGATGCTTGCGGGGTAAATCTTTTATGAATAACTTCATCATTTTTTCCTCGACCAGTTGAGAGTTGGTTTGCATTAGAAAAGCCTCCCACCTTTCTACATATGCTTGGAATTCCTCTATTGGTCTTCTTTTGATGCGAACCAAATCCTTGCAAGGCAATTCAGTTCTGATCTTGCTTTGGTATTGATGTAGGAATGCGAAAGACGGCTCATTCCAATCCCTCATGAAGTAGATCCTTGCCATGAAGAACCACTACAATGTGGGCCCTGTGAGACTCTTTTGGAAGGCCTAAGTTATGAATAGCGTTTGGTTGCAGTGCCAACTCATTTTAGCCTAGAAATATTGCAAGTGGGTCATGGGACAAGTCGTGCCGTTATACTGGTAGAGACTAGGTAGCCCCATTTCTCTGGGAGTCGTAATCTTATGGAGGCAAGATGGACTCGCCGTGTCTTGGTTAGGCAACTGATTTTTCTATTACATATTCATTGTGGTGGTGAATTTTGCTACTTCAGGAAAGATGAATTCTACCGAGATCATTTCATCATTTTCTTCCGAGTCGAAATTTCCAATCGAGGATGAGGCGTTTATGTCATCCTTATGGTCGAGTGACAAATTTGACAATTCATTGGGAGATAAGTCATGAAGGACGAATGTTCTCCCTTCTAACAGACTTCGGATCCTATGTGTGGGTAGGAGGCATTCATTCGATGAATGGCTGACTTCGTATGTATAATACTAGTAGCTCTCGGGATTGTACCTTAGGGAATACTCGAAGTCTTGGTGTGGCGGTTCATTGGCTATCAGATTTTGCCTACGTTTAGTGGTAGGCATTGGCTCGAATTGCTTAGGCTTTCTTTTCTTGACTCTTGATCCTAACCTTTTTGAGTAAGGCCTTTCGTTTTGCCAGTTTAACTTTGTCAAGGGGACTGGGAGATGGTGAAGCTTCGCTTCCTAGGTTAATGGGGGTCAACATTCTTTAGACCCTAGCTCTTGCGGTAAGCCTAGGAAGCTGCCCTATCGTGCTTTGGTTCTGAATAGGTTTTATAGTGTTGATCTCGTCTACGGGCTCCTCGCCTTTCTTAGTGGGATACTACTCGGTCGTTGATTTATCATGCAGGGCTACATGGATATTTTCTCCAATCGATCCTTCTTCTATGGGCTACGGGTTAAACTGGGCAGTCGGGCTCCTCCTTGACATGACATGTGTCTTATTATCCTTCGCCTTTGCAACTATTAGCTCTTCGTGAGGCAGGGTGATGTCAGTGTCGAGGTCAATATTATATTCTTGGCGGAAAGTATCAGTCAGCTCCTCATAAGTCTTAAGGAGACTAATCCTCCTTACAATGTACCATCGCAAAGCGGGGCCAGTCAGATTTGATTGGTATGATTGAATCATCCTTCGGACCAAGTAGGCTTGCGAATAGACCTCTGGGCAAGAGGTATTGGCATACCCCTCGCATTCAGGCACTTTGAGTTCTTCTGGATTTTTAACACTAGCATAATCATATGGATCAATGGGATCTTGCCCCTGCAGCTAGCTTAGTTTCTTCATGATTATTACAAACTGTCTATCCAGTTGGTTATCCTCTGGTGAATTCACAGGTGTCATGAGTGTGTTTAAAGCAATTATGGGGTTGGGCTTGGCCTGAGTGGACTCCATTTGCATCGAGAGTTGTCGAAGAACAATGGACATTTGTCCTACGCTATCTTCGATATTAGTGAGGTGATTTTGTACATCATTCTAATCGAGCACTATTGCTTGAGGCCATTTGCGGGCGACTGGTGGTTGGCGATTCATAATTACCTGGCGTCGTGAAAATAATGAATAAGCTCGAGAGTAAATAAAAATTGACCCATAGCAATGTTCCAGCTGTTTTTATTTATCAAAAGATGACTTCATAGATAATATACTTCTGACATCTAAACTTGGAATTAAAATGGGACTAAGACAAAACTTTCAAAATATTAACACTAGGGGACACATGGCTGTTTTTTTATATGCGACGGGGAGCCTTGGTCTTGTGAAAATGTTTGCTTTCTTGGACTGGCTCTGAGATGTGTACCCAGCTTATTCCCAAATCCCTTCGCATATGCTCTCCTTGCTCGTGTTGACTAATTTTGCTAGTTAGGTCAAGGATCAATGACTGTAGTCTTGTCGAGATACGATGGTTGTGGATGTAGGACTCAGAAGCGTGATAGGCCTTTTCCTGCCCCTTTAGCCCTTCAGGTAATATGATCTTTTTGCGATGGCACTTGCTTCATGTTTCCTTAATAAGGGAAATCTCGAATGCGTAGTCGCGACTTTGATGGGTGAAAAAGAGTGGGGAGATGTTTGTCTTGAAAGGCGACAGGATCTCCTAAAGGGCTCTTTACTGTCGTGCCACCCTATATGGGTAATAGATAGTGGCGCCGGTGAGGCCAAGCAACAAGACTGGATTGCAATGTTTGTAAGCAAAGCGAACTCTCTTTTCATGGAACTAATTAGCACACCACAAGAATGCCTCAGGAATGGGATTCCTTAGGGAATTTTTCCAGTTAAAACGGCTTTGGTTGGGAACGTATGGTCTCAGAACCACAAATCTCTGTAGTAGATTTTCAAAATCATTTATTTCATATAATTGCACGAGGTATCGAAATTTGCTTAGGTGAGAAAAGAACCAAACCTGTAAAATTTCCGGAAAGGCCTACATGATTTTTTTTCGTGTTTTCTTTAAAACGGTAAGGGATAGAATGTTTCGGCTAAAATCATGTTGACATAATTTTACCCCCTTAAGACTTGATCAACCACCCATGCCATTGAGGGACTTATGGCATCTTTTTTATGGAGGAAAATGATAAACCCGAAAAATGTTAGAAGGAAAATCGCACTTTTTTGGGTCATGGGCTGATTTTCAAAACAATCAATCAAAAACCCTAGTGGGCAGATATTATGGTTGGTTTCAAGAATTTGCCTCATAACATGAACTTTAGTTCTTAAAAGTCATGCTAACCCACATAGCGGGTCAATACCTATTGGTGGCCTAACAAGCTTACTCTCGAGAGGCATTCCAATAATGATGTTGTATTCTTCCAGAGTTAGGGTTAGCTCGAACCCACCAAACATGAAAGTGGATGTCCTAGGGCACCAAAAATGTGTTATCGCCTATATGACTTCAAGATGAACAAGGATCTGAAACAACGATAGAAGATGGTTGATTTTGGCTTTCACGCGCTCTTTGGCAAATTGGTTCAATCGACCCCACCATTTGAAGAGCTCTGCATTAGGTGTGGGAATAAACTGGATGTCGTCTCCTCCCATCGCATATAAATTGGGACCCAAAAAACTGACCTAAATTGCCATGGACCAATAAAAAAAGGACTGAGTAAAAAAAAAAGTAAAGAAATCACTTTGCTTTTAAAGAAAAAGGCAAACACATAGACATGTATATGATACGTGCGGCTCGATATCTAACTAAGAAGGTTTAGAGAAATTAAGAGGGTGTCTGTCCATCACAGTCTCACGTTGGCATCATACCCTCTTAACCTTGGCTTTACCCAAAGAAATTCGGGGGAAAGAAAGGCAACATTTGCATCGCAATCTCGCATTCAAGGCTATATCTTTCTTAACACCATCCTAAATATCTTATGGCGACCCAGGTTTGGTGGCCGGGTTGTGTGTGCCACGTATAGTGTTAAAACATTAAAACATACATAACATTTTATGATCACAAAACATTTTATTTTAACAAAATTAAAATTAATCTCTAAACTAGATACTGCATAAAAGAAAAGAAAAAAAAAACCGAGTTAGTGAAACGTTTAGACAAGATAAAAAAAAAAAAAAAAAAGGCCTAAATACACAACAAATTGTCTTTGGTGGAGTTGCCAAGTTGTCGCAACCTTTTTTTCGGCACTCTATCACGCAGGTGCCGATGAAGGCTAATGGCTCGCTAAGTCTATTAGGCTTAGCCCAGGCTCTCCCAAGCCTACCAATTCACAACTTATGCTCCGAGTTTTTAACATGGAAGTTAATTTTAAATAGGAGTGGCCACTGATCAACTTGGATTGGGTCGATTAAAATCCAGGCGAAATACTGAGAGAAATATTTTACTTATGCGCAACCAGAGAAACTAGGATTGGGGACTTGATTACATTAGTTAATCATTAATGCCCTTCTAGTACCTAATCTTGTTTAAATCCTACGACTTTTGGATTTTTAAGGATTTTTCCATGCATTTGTAGGGAAAAAAAACATTTTTGGTATTTTTCTATTTTTTTAACATAAAAAGCATTTTTTGGATTTTTGATCTTTTTTTTAAGATATAAATCATTTTTGGCTTTTTTTTTTTTGGAAAAACATAGAATATTTTTAGATTTTTTTATTTCCGAAAAATAATATTTTGATTTTTTATTTTTGATTTTTGTATTATTAAGATATTATTTTTTATAATAATATAATATAATATTATAAAATACGACCCGGGTCGAATTCTCAGGTTGGGACCAACTCGGTTTGTTAAAACTAGCGGCTCGAATGAGCTTGAAGCGTGAGCCTAGCCTAGATCCCTTTTTTCTCTCTCTATTTTTCTTTTTTGGTAATCCAAGCCTACAAAGAAAAACAAAACAGGCCCACCTACGCGAGATTAGCACATACGCAACTGAGGTCTAGTCAACTGAATTAATGAAATCTAGCCCATGCCCAAACCGGTTCGGGGACCAAACCCTACTCGATTGGAGGCTTTTGCCCGACCCGGCTCTGACCCTACTAGCGCCTCTCTTCTTCCTTGCGTCTTTGTGGCACCAATGAGGGCGGCTGAGGTGAACGGCGCCAGTCACCCTAGCGCCTCTCTTCTGCAGCAGCTCGTGTCAGGGGACTGACGAACGCGACAGTGAAGTGGCAGCAAGTTGTTCAACGGGAGAGGGCCAAGATGCAGCTGGTGGTGGCGGATGGGGGAAGCCAAGCTTATCACGGCATGGCCGCGATGAGTAACTCTTTTAAACCTAAGGGGTCTAGCATAACACGGCTGTGGACGGTACACCGCGATGAGGGGATGACTCTGTGACGGGGGCTCCAATTTGCACCACGCTCCGAGCACAAGGGTAGCGGCAAATCTATGTTGGGGGCAACGACAACAACTAGCGTCGAGCCGCCGAGCTTCGGTGCGGCAAAGCTCGTGGCTGGTCAACGATGTGGCGACCAATGCCACAGTAGAGACAGATGGCAAGGCTCGGTCCGCGGTTCTCTCTCTCTCTCTCTCTCTCTCTCTCTCTCTCTCTCTCTCTTGGTTTCAGCCACCCTCTACTTAGATCTAGCCCTCCTTCTCCGACCGACCTCCCCCCCTCAAATCTCCAGCTTGCTCGCTCTCGGTCCTCCCTTGATGTCTCTTGAGGGAAGTCCTTGGAGCTCACTACCTTCGATCTATCTCGGCCTTTGTCATTGCCTTCCCTCCCCTCCTCCCCGACGCACTATTTATAGGCATGGAGGCCGGTTGACAGAGGCACTCGAATCGTCAATCCTTCACACTTCGAGTGGCCTTTGCCGGCTGAATCGGTGTCCCACCTGTCGAGGTGGCTCTAGCTAGGCCGCCTTCTCTACTGCATTGAAGACACATTCCCTTTTTTTGCGCCGCTCCATGTGTGTCGCAATCTCCTCCTCCATCTGGCATCGCACGTATCCGGCTTCCTCTGCTCGTGTGTCGCAGAGGCAAAAGGAGGAAGAAGACAAGAAGGAGAAGGCCAGGCCAAGAAGAAGAAGAAGAAAGGGAGTGGGCCTAGGGCCCGTGCAAGGAAGGACAAGAAGAAAGGGGCTGGGCTTTCACGCCCAGTCCCATAAGAACCCTTTTCTTATCTTTTATTATTATATTTATTTTTATTATTTTAGTTTTTTTATAAAGGTAAGAAACATATTGACTTTAACCAAAGCTATACGGCTATACAGCAAAGATCCAGCACCAAAAACTTTCACTCAATGAGATAACAAGTCAACTCGAGTGGAAGGGTGCCGAATAAAATACACCGGCGAAACAAAAGAAACAATCATACAAACGGCAAACAAGAGGTCAAAGCAACAACCACCAACGAAATGGTGAACCGCAACAGCCTAGCAGCAACAGCTACAAAAGTAATGCCCAACCGGCAGCTTCAACAGGCCAGTAGCAATCAGAGGCACAGCTTGCAAACTGGAAGTCACCTTCAGGAACACGCACCCAACCCAAGAAACAAGAAGGGAGTCCACCAAAGCTTGGTTGACCACATTAAAACAGCCACTGAAGCCACCAGGAGCTCCGAAGGCAGCTGCGCGAAAGGAAAAAAAAAAAAAAAAGACCCTCCCAAACTGAAATCCCATCAATGAGACCAGCCTCCAAAAACAATAACTAGCAACGAAGAAGCCAACCGAAGAAGCAACCTTGCTAAGCTCTAGAAACGAAGAGGCCAACACCACTCTTATCCTAGTCTTGCAGGGCAATCGCTAGAGCAAAGATGAAAGGGTCTAGATCCTAGCTGCGTTGGATCCTCCTATTCCTATAGGTGTCAGCAACATTACTAAAGGTCAAGGCTTTATCCTTGACAACTTTGAAAAGGTATTTATTCAAGGCCGGAACCGCCACTGTTTGCTCTTTAAAAAGAATACTATTCCTCTTCTTCCAAATCGCGTGGCATAAAGCTCCAAAGGAGAATCTAGCAATGCAATGATAAAAGTCGTTGCCCGAAAGGAATTTCAAGGCCCAAATGAGGTTCTCCGACCAAGACCTGTTCCGCCAAGGATTGTTGCATCTCGCAGCCCAAAAAAGCCAGGACAGGTGATGTGATACCCAAAAAATAAGTGGTCCAAAGAAACAGGTCTGGTATTGCAAAAAGCACAAACCACATTGTCAATTCTTCCATAGGAAAGTAAGAGAACTTGGGTGGGAAGCCGGTTCTTGACCATAAGCCAAAGGTTGAATTGAAAGCACGGTGTAATCGAGTTGCTCCATATAAGCGTGGCCCAGGGTACCTTGGCCTTCTTGCATCTAATAGTCTCTCACGCAGAGGCAACTGAGAATAAACCTAAAGAGTTCTCCAGCCAGCAGAATCGGTTCAGGCTATGTGAGAGAACCGGCAGTGGATGCCCCCAAGCTTCCAACGAGGCCTTGAGCACCTGGCCGGAGGCCAAGAAGAGGTCTGCTACCACCGCCTGCCTAGATAGTCCAGAACTATAGATAAGCGAATCCGAGAATAACAAGTTAAGGGGGGCCTCTCCAATGCCAGTGATCAAACCAAAGCAAAGCCGAAAGGCCATCCCCAATCGTCCAACGGAAAAGGTGCCGGAATTCCCTCCCAAGCTGAAGAATCTTCTTCCAGGCCCATGAGCAAATAGTTGGTTTCTTGGCAATCCAGAAATTCTTCCTCTTTAAAAAGTTAGAATGGATCCATTTACATCACAAGGATTCCTTGTTGGCAAAGAGAATCCAAATATATTTAAACATGGATGCCGAATTACGATCCCGCAGCCTTCGAATTCCTATTCCTCCTTCCTCTTTCGGAAGACATACCTCCTCCCATGACACTTTTGCACCGACTCTTTCAAGGCACGGGCCTTTCCAAAAGAACTGTCTTAAAATTTGCTCAATTTGGTCCAAGACCGCTCTAGGCAATATAAAAACACTTGCCCAATAGGCCTGAATAGAGTGAAGGACTGACCTTATAAGCTGCAATCTATCGTCAAAGGACAAGAAGCGTTGAGCCCACGATTGCAAGCTGTGATGCAATTGACGAGGGAACAACAATCTACTTTCCCAAGCCGAGAAGAAATGATTGGAACCCCCAAGTATTGAACTGACAAACTCCCAACATGGAATCCCAGGGCAAGCACAATCTGGTTCCAAGAGAAGGCAAACCCTCCAGCCAGGAAAAGCTCACTTTTGTCCTTGTTTAGCCTTAGCCCACTCCAATCCAAGAAGTTATCGAGGGCCTCCTTAAGGAGGGAGATCGACGCCATATCCGCTTCGCAAAAAAGGAAAACATCACTGGCAAACAAAAGATGCGATAGACATGAACCTTTACATCTCCACAAGAATTTGAACTTTGGTTGCCTCGACCGAAAGTATAACATCCCCAAGAAGACCTCCATCACCAAGGTAAAGAGATAAGGAGATATAGGGTCCCTTGCCGAAGACCACGACCACTTGAAAAGAAGTCGTGAAGTTCACCATTTAAAGCGATAGAGAATATGGGCGATCGCATACAAATCATAATGAGCTGGGTGAAATGGCCAGGGAAACTAAAGGCTGGAGAACAAGCTCCAAAAAATCCCAATCGACGGTGTCATAGGCCTTTTGAAAGTTCACTTTGATTGCACATTTTGGCAAATATGGTTCGAGATGAAAACCAATAAACAGCTCTTGGGCCAGGAGGATGTTGTGCCTAATCCACCGGCCTTTGACAAAAGCACTCTGAGGAGGACTTATAATGGATTGAAGAACAATGGCCATTATGTTAGCTAACACCTTGGTGATGCATTTATAGATCGTACTACAACAGGCGATGAGTCTATAGTCAGAAAACATAGACGCATTGGGTTTTTTTGGGACCAAAACCAGAATGGTATTGTTTATCTCTCGAAGCAACCTCCCAGAATTGCAGAAGTCTTTGACCGCAGTAATGACTGACGGGCCAACGACCTCCCAATTGAGTTTGAAAAATTATGCATTAAATCCATCCGGCCCAGGGGCCTTGCCGCGGGCTAAGGAGAACAAGCTGTCCTTAATTTCTAAATCAGTAATAGGTCAAGAAAGAGACCTAACCTAGTCATCATTCAAAGGATGCTAAATAAACTCCTGGATATCCTGGAACGATGGCGTCAAAGGCTGCTCGCACGGCGCCAAGAGCCCCTGGAAGTAATTCATGAACAACTGCTGCACCAAAGAAGTGTGACTAGAGTGCCATCGGAATCCTTGACCGAAAGAACTTTATTCCTTAGCTGCCTTATATTGACTGAGTGATGAAAGAATTTAGTGTTTCGGTCCCCTTCTTCAAGCCACCTGACCCTAGACTTCTACCTAAAGAAAGACTCTTCTTGAATGTGAAGCTCCGAGAAGGCCCGGCGCTGCGTCTTCTCCACTTCTGCAAGAGAAAGGCTGGTCGGGACCTACTAGAGTTCAACTTGAGTAGCCCGAAGAGCATGCCTCGCTTCAGCAGTCCTGATAGAGAGATTAGAGAAGGACTCCTTTCTAAGTCGCTTGAGGTGGCCTTTAAGGATCTTCAACTTGCAAACAAGCCTAAATATCGGGACACCCTCTCCCGGGGTTGCCCAAACCTGGGCTACAATCAAAAGAAAGGACAGGTGCTTCATCCAAAAGTTAAAAAACATAGAAGGCTTTCTCCTGTGAACAGGATTCAAAATCCTGATAACCATAGGGGTGTGGTCAGAGATGTCGGGAGCAAGGAATGAAGCTTCAAAGAAGGAAAAATCCTTGTTCCATTTTGAATTGACAAGGACCCTATCTATCTTTCTTTACTTCCGACTGGGACCAGAAGACGTTGTCCAAGTGAAACGAAATCCAACATATCGCAGATCATATAGGTCAGTCTAAAATAAACATTAACTAAACTCATCAAAATAAGGAATCCAAGTGCTAGAGCCACCCATGTGGTCTGATGGATCCTTAATAGCGTTGGAATCCCCCGCCACCAACCAAGCCAAGTTCTGTAAAGAGGAATTCCACTAGCTAAGGTTTGCCCAAAGCGAACGACGGGAGAGAAAGGTGTGCTCACCGTAGATAACTGAGACGCAACATTCCAAACAAGAAGAAAGACATCTCAAATTCCCATGAATTGCTTGAGTATTGATGGCAAAAGCATCAAAACTGACCAAGGAATGGTCCCAACCAACCCAAATCCTCCCTCTAAGGGAATGTTCATAGTTAGCCTTCCAACTCCAGTCTCTTAAAAGCTTCTTGGAAATTGAATGGAAAAGAGATTCTGGGACCTTAGTCTCGATTAAACCAACAAAACATAGACTGTTCGAGGAAACAAGGTTCTTGACTTCTGCCTGTCTAATGGGATCAATCAGACCCCTAATATTCCAAATACCTAAATACATATATAAATAACAGTTGAGGGATAAGGCCTACTTCTGCTTGCTCAATCTCCGCCTACTAGCCGCTAGCTTGGACTGGACAGTAAGAGGTGAGACAGGGCGGTTCTGAGTCTTTTCTTGTAAGGGATCCGGCATCCTACAAGTAGAGGTGGCCCTAAGAGAAGGAGGGCTAAGCAAATCATCCTCATTCAAGCTATTGACTTGGCTAGCTAGTCTATCTTACTCTTCCTCAGAGAAGGACGGAACTACAGAATTCATGGCACTAGCCGAGTTGCCTTTAGGAGTGATTGAAGGAGAATCTTGGGGTTCACCCACCTGCGCCTGCTCCTTCTGGCGCCTCGGGTCCCTCCGAGAGAAAGTGGAGGGCTTCCCTAATCCCGAAGAGACTCCTTTCAACTTTAGGGAATGGCCCTCTTCAGAAGGCGTAGTTAGAAGAGATGGCAGCCCCTCCTTGAGGGCGAGGGGATGCTTTTTCCTCCTACCTCCAACCTGGTTCCAATCAAACCCAGGACTAAAAGAAGTCACAGCCGCAGTTGGAACAGGGGGCATAGTCGGGACCTGGACAATAGGAGCAGAGGGCACAACAGATGAGTCTTGATGGGCTACTCCTTCAGGACTAGAAGAGGCATGAGGCGTAGGACATTTGTGACCAAAAGTACCACAACTCAAGCACTTAATCAATCTCCACTTGTACTCAATCTCAACCATGCAAGAATCCCCATCGAGTCGATGTCAACCGAACTACACCTAGGCTGTTTTGCTAAAATCTCCACACACACCCTTGCAAAAGATATCATTTTCATTTGCTTGGTACATCGGTTTGCCTACCGCACTAGCCACTGTACCTTTCCCCATCGTGGACTAGAGAGCAAAGGGAAGATTCTTCAGCCTAATCCAAGCCAAAACCAAGGAGTGGATGTCTTTCTTGAGTTTCAGCTGTGGATGCCATTGTTGCAGGACTAACGGAATTCTGGTAACCGTCAACAAGCCACCATCCAAGATCTTCCTACGGAATTCACTATCTGGGATGTGGAAAAAGTAGAACCCTTGGTCATTGGCCAAGACTTCAACCAGCTTCTGTCCCTAAACATTCTTCAGGGCTGTCTCGATTAATTTGAATGGGAGTTTTTTCCTGACATAATATCCAACCAGGCATTCATGACATTTAGGGTCGGCAGCCTCCAGGATCTCAGCAGACAATTTAATAACAAGCTTATTATCAACATAGGTTGGGGGAATGAACGAGAGATCGTACCCCTTGGTCGCGGCTTTGGCTACATTGGCCCACGAGCGGGCGAGTGGGGGCTCCTTTCCTTGCAGGTTGCTGGGTTGGGGGCCCCTAAAGGCGGACCTACCACGACTACGCCCACGAGAAGCATCGAGGCCTTAAGGGGCCTTCTCTCTAGGGGGCTAAAATAGCCTTAGGTGCTACCGTCTAACCAGCAGCAACTGAATGTGGCATCCCAAAATTCATGACAACCTCTAGAGTGCCATGAACCATGATTAGGTAATGGAAATGCCGTTTGATTTTGTATTAACCATTGAGTTAATGAATTTCAATTAATTTAAGGCCAAGCATTGTAAATGATGATTTTTGGATGGAGGTGTGTCTTCAAGTGACCCAAGGAATTATTAAAGTGCAAATTTATATAGAAAATCTCATTCTTGGTGGTGCACTTTATAAGTAGAATTTTATTGATTTAAATTATAGAGTTTTGTGGGCTTATAAGTTGAAATTAGGTGTTTATAAAATTTAGGTTTGAGGAGGATTATTAGGATGAGATATGGGCCAAAGTATTAGCTTAAAACCAGCCCATGACCTCACCCCATTTTCGGCCATTTGGGCCTAGTTGCGGAGCCCAAAGGAGGAGGAATCGCCGGCCCATTGCTGGCCCAAGCCTAGCCGAAGATGGAGGCCTATCTTGCATGAAGGAGGCCATGTGTTTCCTCCGAGCTGCCAAGTGGCATGGAGGTTGCGCAAGGTGTGGCTACCCCCATTGGCCATCTTGGGCGGCCACATGCAGCTGCAATTATTAAGTTTAGGGGAAATAAGAGGAGGAGAGAGTGGCCAATTGGGGGCTTTCGACCAATCCAGAGAGAGAGAGAGAATTGCGAGAGAGAGTGAGGCCGAGAGGAGAGGAACCGAGGAAGAAGGAGCCTGGCCCCTCCCGTTTGCCGCTCGTTCGTCTGCTGTGTGCCATCATTCTCTAGAGTTTAGAGGCAAGTTGGGACTGATTTCTACTCTTGCATGTGTGTCTTGCATGTGTGATTTGTTGGTGGTAGATTTCGGATGTTAGGGAAGGCAAAACCGAAGCTAGAATGTGGTTTGTTCTTTAGTTTGCATGCTGTTTTCGTATGAACCGCCTGAACCAGAATCTTGTGAGAGCTTGCATGCATGTTTTGAGTTTGATTTTGACCTTGATTTCTTCATGAAAGTTGTAGCCAACATCTTAAATTACAACATACTAAAATTTGGGATAAGATGGTGGAGATTTATGGGGTCAAACCCTCATCCTACGAAGACACTAGATCTGGAACGATTTCGCTGACCTTCTGGTAGATTTGTGGTTGCATGTCGATTTTTACTAAGAATCTCTCTTCGACTTCTTCATGAAACTTGTAGAGAACATCCTAAGGACTAACATACTCAAATTTGAAGTAAAATGAGCAAGTGTACCCTAGTGAATCGGCTTACTCTTGAAGACGGTAAATCTGAAAACACGGTACTGGACACCCGAGACTTCATGGACCCATATGGTGACTATTCTTTGGAAGTTTGGCTTAGATCCCTCAATGAAAGTTGTAGGGGACCTCTTGAAGTGAAACATATCCAAATTTTAGAGGAAATGACCTAAAACGAATCTGGCCTAGAAGTCTTCATGAAAAATCTACTTTAGTGTTTTAACTATAACCTGGTAAAATTTCATAATTTTCGGAGGTCGTTCGGGTATTTTAATCAAATTATTTCGAGAACTACACATTCTGTTTCTATCCGAAATTGCATGCTGTGTTGGTGTAAATCATATCTTTTGTGTGGAACTCTATTGGGCATGTATTTTTCATGAAATTATTATCTTATTGTCTTGCCTATCACATGCCTTGATTTCATGATTTTTGAGAAGCATATGGATATTTAATTTAAATATTTTCTAAAAATGGTACATGCTGGAATTTTGTAAAAGGCATGAAATATGGACCATTTTAAATTGCATGGACTCCATGAATTGTATTGATTGGATGATAGTGTCTTGCTGCATGCATGATAATGAATTGAGATGCATGTATGAATTCAATGATGAATATGATCTTGTTTGCAATTGCATCATGTGCCATGCTGAGTTGAGACCCAAATTGGTGACCATGAATAAAAATAAATGAGGAAACTATTTGTGGCTGATGATAATGCCCTGGGAGTGTTAGGATGCCCGGGATGGGGGGTGCCGGATGGCCCGGATTGTATTGAGATACAAGGCCGGATGTCCTCGGGAGTTTCGAGATGCCCGGAATGTGGGGGTGCCGGAAGCCCTGGAGGTTTGTGCCCGGGGGGATGCCTCGCGATGCTAGTTGGGATGCGAGATGCCCGGCCAGGGAGTGTAAATGCCGGAAGCCCTGGAGGTTTGTGCCCAAGGGGATGCCTCGTGATGCCAATTGGGATACGAGATGCCCGGAATGTGGGGGTGCCAGATGCCCGGTTGTATCTTGGATACATGCCTGGAGGGTTCTCGCAATGCCAAGAATGGGCGCGAGTGATGAATGTGAGATGCAAACATTGGTCCCAGGAAAGAGAAATGTTGCGGTCCAATATGAAAAGATGAAATTGAGAAATTGAAATTGAAATATGCATGATGATATATGCATGACATGATGATATGTGCATGGATGCATGGTAATGATGATGGCACATGTGATATGATGATGATATGTGCATGGATGCATGGTAATGATGATGGCACGTGTGATATGATGATGATGTTACATACATGGATGCATGGTAATAATGATGGCACATGTGATATGATGATGATATGTGCATGGATGCATGGTAATGATGATGGCACGTGTGATATGATGATGATGTTACATGCATGGATGCATGGTAATGATGATGGTACATGTGATATGATGATGATATGTGCATGGATGCATGGTAATGATGATGGCACATGTGATATGATGATGATATGTGCATGGATGCATGGTAATGATGATGGCATGTGTGATATGATGATGATGTTACATGCATGGATGCATGGTAATGATGATGGTACATGTGATATGATGATGATGTTACATGCATGGATGCATGGTAATGATGATGGTACATGTGATATGATGATGACGTTACATGCATGGATGCATGGTAAGGATGATGCCATATGTGACTTAATGATGGTAAGTGTATGATATGATGGTGATGTCTATATGATGATGATGTACATGAGGTATGATGACATGTGCATGATGCCATAGTATGTTGTGCATGGATGCTTGTATGACATGTGATGCTATGATTGTGATGATTGCATGGCATGATGTATTAAGTGGTTTATTAGTCCTTTTTACCTGCTGAGTGGCTGTACTCACCCCTTTTGGGGAATAACATTTCAGATTAGATAAGATACCTCTGCTGCCATTGCTACTAGTAGACGGATCGAGTGATTGGATATGATCATGAGGAGGAAGATAGCAAAGGAAGGAGCTTTTAGACGCCGACACTGATCGATGGACTTTAAGTGTACGACTGTTGGAGGAGATGTCGGTCATCTTTTGAAGTATAGCCATGTATAAGAAACTATGGCATTTTGATGTACCGACTAAAGATGTCCATCTGTTTTATATAAATAAAAGTGTACGGCTTTAACTTATATAAGATGTTTAGTAGGTGTGCATCGTTTTCTGAATATAGGGAAGGGAGTTGTTAGATGTGCTTCCGTATATAAATTGCGCAAGGGACTGATCTAAAAGATGTAAACCCCCAGGTTGTATGGACCCACTGCAATTGAAATGGTATCAGAGTGACATGTCATTAGAGGAAAAGAAAAAAAAATAGTAAGCGAACTATGGTGACCCTAATCAGATCGGGGGCCGTCGAGGGGTGCCACACTGAAGAGGGCTGATCTTGAGGAGGCAAGGTGGGAATCTGCCCACTAGACCCATCCGTAACTAGATGGGCCGAGTCCAAGCCGCCAGACAACATAGCAGACGTAGAAGCCATACCAGAAGTCGAGCCAAACGGAAACCAGAAACCCTAGCATGAACAGATCATAACTTCAGAATGAGGGCGTACCAGTCCAATCGGTTCAGTGGGAATGAAGAGGAGGATCAGGTGAGCCTTGCCTCCGAAAATCAACTCCAACCGTAGATCAAAGCTCCAGAAACCGAGCAAGACCAGTAGCGTAGGAACAGTAGCAAAATCGCCAGCCTAGAGAGCATCCATGAACGGTATACCGAGAAAGAGCAAATGGCCAAAGTCGTTTATTATTTTTTATTTAATAAATTATCTGAAAAAGTGAAAAATAAAGGAAATATGGGAAATAAAGCTTAATGGATGCAAACATAGAAATTAAGACCTAAGTGATGCAAAAATCATTTTTGTTAGGGCCAAATTGGTCCCTAATTTTCTTATGCAATTTAATCCTAAATACTTAATCAAAATTTAAGTGTCAACAACCTCTAGAGTCTTGGTCATTGCAAATAGCTTGATGTTGTTTTTCAGTATCTTGGCTGCTAAATCTAAGATCATGAGCTCCAAATTAGGGAACCATAATCACAACTAGGATTGATAGTCACCGATGTTGGATTCGATTGCAATGCTGAACTCGTTGCGACAATCTTGATTGAATGAATCAAATGCTTCTGGAAATTTATCTAACCCATTTTCAGGTTCAAATAAGTATGGCTCTTCGAGCTGTGAATCTCCAAGCATGGTGATTTTCATTCTCCAACATGATGGAACACGACCTGTGACTGTAAGACCCTAGATAAATTTCAAAAAGATCCAATTACTAAAAAAGCCTCTAGCATGGATGACTTCGCTTCTCTAGCGTGATAGGAAAGCCTTGATCTTGCTCTGCCTATGGCTTTTCTTTTCCTTTCTAATTTTGATTGCATTATGTTTACTTAATCTACACTTGGTCATTATCATTTAGTAAGGTTTTCTTAATAAATCTTTAATGAACGCGTAACATTACTGTTTCATATTATACTGGTACATACATGACTTGTGACATTATTTGTATTATGGGAAGTGGCAAATCTCTTTTATACTTTCTAAGAATGTCCCTGCCTAACAGTATGGTAAAATAACGTGGCATGCATAAAAGTTTTGTATGTCCAACCACTTCATATGAATCAACCAGACAGAAAATATTTATGATTTATCAAAACTTATGGTAAAGTTGCCCCCCACTCTAGCGGCCAAAATAAGAACACAAGTAGCACGTGCGGGCCCTTATTTGAAACTAAGTTGATTACTTCATATCCTTATTTGACACAACGTTCACTTTTTAGTGCCCTTTCGAGAAAATAATCTTATTTCAGGCCTTCATTTTAAATTCTCCCAATATCTATTGGGTAAATGAAACAGATTTGGGGTTGAATGTGAAAAATCCTAGAGAGTTTGGGATGTATTCGAGATTTGTAAAATGTAATGTTCTTACTCTATTAGAAGTGGGACTGTTTTGAGATTAAAATAAACCCTTAAACAAGATTTATTGGAATCTAACATTATCATCAACAAGCATTATTTCAAGCCCATCTTTCCGCTTCTATCATTGTCAGATTCCAGATTTTTATGACTGTCGATCATGAGTATTTGCACTTCGTAGTTTTTCTAATCGAAGATCAACGACACGAGTTTTAGCAAAATGACTTGGGATGAAATCGGTCATGACGGATGCAAAAAGTTGTTGCACATAGATAGATATTACCTATAAGTAAATTTAGGTACGTACCATAGTTCTCGCGCAGGATGGCTCCATGAACAGGCAGCAAGCCTTGTATCCTCGACGGTTCGAAAGGAAGGAAAATAAAACGTCGTGTATAGTCACCGGTGTCGAGAGCCAGGTACAGGGGAGATTTCCTTTCCGCGTTCATTCAGTACACAGGTCCTGAATCTTCGCCCGACAACGGACCACGTCGACGCGACGACAAATCACGGCCTCATGCAAAGCAGTGTTTCCATGTCTGTTTTTTTATCCTCAGGATCAGGTTCTTGTCCTCAACATTGAGGAGGTTTCTTGCCCGGTGAATCAACATCGCGGCGGCTCTAGATCCTCCGGCCCTGGCGGCCATGTTTGGTTAGGTGGGTGGGGGGGTGGTTTATCTCCCCCATCATCTTGGGCGGCGATGAGGTGATCATTGACATAATCAACCAGAAGCCTTACGATGTCTTCCTTGCCTGCGTGTGCTGCGACGTGGAGCAGTGAACTGCACGATGGCCCCCGGAAATTGTAAATGCCACGGATCAGTTTCTCGGCAATTCTTTCGACCAGGGAAATGAACTCTTCGACATCAGCGGTGCGGTTGATGACATCCGCCAGTCTTCGAACAGGTGCATACACTTCTGCCGGATCTTGTTGCACCGCGGTTCTCACAGCCGCCAATGCATTATTCATTCTCTCCCGTCGACTCCTCCAGATTTCTTCTTCCTTCAAAGTATCCATTTCATCCTTCTCGACCTCCTCCTCGATCGAGTTGCTCATGCCAACGTCCCCTACTTCTATAGATAGCTCCATCAAGCCTAAGTTATGTAAGTATCGTCAGTTGGTGCGAGGAAACAAGGGTTGTGTAAGGAACCCTCACATCATTTAAATAGTAAATAATGTATTCGTCTAATTATTTAAAAAAAAATTATAATGATCAACAGTGATCCTACAAAATCTTATGTGGAATCGGAAGAAAAAATTTTGAGCTTCAAATTGTTGTGCAAGATCATGGAAACACGCCTGAATACAAACTATTTGCTGCGAGAATTGAAGTGCAAGATATTAACAAGACGTCACAAATGTTGAGGAGAGCACCGCCGCTCTCTCTCCCTTCTCCAGAATTTTCTAGCAAAAATCCATCAGTAAAGAAAAGCTGCACCACTTTTAGACTTCTCCAAAGAAATCTAGTTGCCAAGCTGTAATAGGATGATAGTTGTAGAATACTGTAGAAAGCCAGCAAAGTCGGTGCATTCACCGACCTTCCATCCTATAAATAGGAGCAACTTGCTCCTCATGTAGGTGAGTATGAAGTCCAACTAAGAGGGTGTGCGTGGGTGTGCCGATAGAGAAAAACGTTGTGTTGTAGTGGGTGGCATGAGTGTAGAGCGTGGCATGAGCAGAGAGTAAAATAGTGGTCCCCATCATGTAAGCATAGGAGTCTAAAAAGAGTGTAAGGGGCCTTGTGTATGAGTGGGGTCTTTGAAGGTGGTCGTCTAGAGTGTGCCATGGGCATAGATGAGTGAGTGACGTGAGAGTGGCGTATGTGAGTGCAAGAGTTCATTGTATACTTACGATGCAATTAAGTGTTATTGTAATATTAAGAAAGTGTTTATTATAGTCATGCTTTCACAATTCAACAGCAAATTTGTGTGACGGCTTGGCTGGGTATAGCTACTCTATGGAGAGAGATTGATGAGACGTTTCACTTGAAACGAGCAAAAGATTATAGGTGCTCAAACCATTTATTCATCAAGTATTTCTAGAGGCCCGGTTACACCAAAAGATACTCAAGAAAAGAAAAATAATCAAAGTATATATATTAGAGTTTCTTAAAAAGTTTCTTTGAGAGAGAGGATGCCTAGCAAATGGTGGCGGTGAGCGCTGCAGGATCGAGCTCGGAGACGGCGGTGGACAACGATTGCGCCACGGGGACGTGGCAGTAATGGCAGAGACACCTATGAGAGAGAGATACTGGATTTTGGAGTTGAACAAAGACGAACAGAGGCTACATCTCATGTACAACTCTCAGCCTCCTAACAAAATCAGGTCCTTGACAGAATGCTGCATTGCCTAAATCAGTCGTCCCACATTTTCCCCACGACGACTCTTAGAATCTTGCAAACTAAGTAGATCGAGGCACGCGTTTAGCAGGTCCTTTATTTAGTCCAGCTTGAATGGGGCTGGGATTTGATGGCCCCAGGAATCGACTTTTTCGGCCAGAGAATAGATGTATCGCTGCTCATGGGGCGATCGTGCAGACTAAAGTTAGCGCTGTCCACCAGTGGGGGCGCAGAAGCAAGGAGGAGTTCAAAGAAAGGACAGTTTGACGTAACTTGAGAAAGACTGCTAATCCTAATACTGCTCTGTTGATATACATTAACACCATTGAATAAGAGTGAACTAAGAGAGAGTATAATGAAAAGCCTGTGATCCAGCATCAAGATTGAAGACAATTAGAGTTAACAAAGGAAATTAGACAATTAGCAAGAGCAAAGGACAGGGGTGGTAAATCTTGATAAGTTTCAAAAATACATGCCTTTGAATACAAGAACTCGCTTCTCCAACAATCTAAAGGCGATGTCGAGAGCAGTCAAGCATTCGCTAATCGTGACTCCCCGTCCAACTCGTTTATCCGACAAAAGATGGACCAAAGCGGAGGGTCAGCGTTGCAATTTTTTTATGCATTAAAGAGCTAAAGTTCGTTCTGTCAAAAAAAATAAAAAGTAAAGAGCTAAAGTTCATGTTAGTTAAATTCTCGCATATACTTCCTCTTTGCTTTGAGTTGCTTTAGCTGATCCTATTCTTTGCCCACCACAGAACCAAAGAGGCATAAAGGAGTCGCGTGCCAGAGGATTCAGTTAGTCCTTTTGTAGCTAGCTTGGTTAATTATGCATAGGATTATCTTTTTGTAATTTAATTTAGTCAAAATTTCAAATAAGAGTACAAAGTGCTGCCATTCTCTTCTAAGACAACTCAAAATACAAATTATCTCAAATAAGAAAATAATATAATTAAAAAGTGTGTGATCCAGCATCAAAGATTGAAGACTTTAATTAACAAAGGAAATATTAGACTGAAAAAAAATATTTATCAGTTTGAGAAATACATACCTTCCAAAATGAAAACTTCCTTCTCCAACAATCTATAGGCGATATCGAAAGCAGTCAACTCGAGTATCCTACGAAAGATGAACCAAAGCAGCCATTTTATATCACAATAAAGGGCTAAACTTGTTAAATACAATCCTCGTACATAGTTTCTTTATTTTTTTTAGAGTCCCTCTAACTGATCCTGTTCTTTGCCAACCACAGAAGCAAAGAGGCATAGAGATTCTTAATTAATCCTTTTGCAGCCAGCTTTGGTAATTATGCCTACAATCACCCATCTTGCCAAATATTTTCACGTACTAAAGTTTTGTAATCATGTACATATTATTCTGTGTCTTAATTTACGTGTCACTGAAATGGTACTTGACCTCATCAAAAGCTAGATGGTATGCATCGAAAGACCGGTTCTTCGCGAGTCTATGGGTCCTAGTCACGAGAAAATATGTTGTGTACCGATCAGATAACTGAAGCGACTAACCAATTAATTAAACAGCTTGCAGAATATGTATCCCTTATTAGATCTGCTGAATTTAAATTTCAAAACTTTTCTTTTTTATTGGCTTGTCACATCAATTACTATTGGTGGTGGCCGGTGGGCGAATTTCACCCGATTTAAGCCCATCCTTATTCTCTTCCGTAAGAAGTCAGATGTAGAAATCGAGCCGTAATAATTAAAATTAAAATGAGCCTAGGGAAAGTCACAAATGGGACGAAAAGACAATGCACATGAATATCATAACTGTTGACTCGCATCCACGAATGTTCAAGCATGAGCAGAGATGGATTTTGGGAATATTAGGATAGAAATTTTAATGCATCGAGAGCAACAGGAAATTCATCTGCATATATACCACCGTTTATATCCAGAAAACCGCATGTTTTGAAAAAAAAAAAAAAAAAAAACTCGCATCTTTTTTCAAATCAAGGATGATCAAGATAAACAAGTTATCCAATTTTCCTTATCCTTTTCAGAAATTGTTTAATTCAAAGGGGAAGAATTATTTTTTTCATCATATGATGAATAATTTGGAATCTATGATAATTGGCTAGATTGATTCAATAGCAATAAATTAATTTGCCATTACTTTTATGACTCTCATCTCATGGCTTCATACTTCCATCTACTTTACCATTGATTAACTCATAAAGCATTAGTTGATTAGTTTGTCACTTAATCTGAGAACAAAAATTTGGCACTTAAATAATACATCTAGAAGGGTCCGTTTGTTTCGCGGAAAATAATTTCCGGGAAAACATTTTCTGGATTTTCCGACGTTCGTTTCACGGAAAATGAATTCCTTGAGGAAAATGTTTTCCATCAAAGGAAAAAAGTCTTCTAAAGTAGGGGAAAATGTTTTCCATTTTGAAAAGTGGAAAACATTTTCCTCATTTGATCTCTCATAACTCACACCTCTGCAAATCATAACTTCCTCCTCCCCTTTCTTTTTCTTCTTTTCTTTTTAATTCGATCTATTTTTTTAATTCGAATTATTTTAATTTCTTTTTTTTTTTTTTTCTTTTTTTGTTTCCCATTTTATTCTTTATTGGCTAGTTGTCGAGACCAAGTGAACCTCAAGCTCATCGATCTCAAACTCGCGCTCATCGATCTGGTGAGCCTCGAGCTTGACGCTCGCGCTCACCAATCTAGTGAGCGGAAAATATTTTCTTTACCAAACACCAGAAAGTATTTTCCGAAACATTTTCAGGTTTTAGCCGAACACTAGAAAATAATATTGTCATTTTCCTGGAAAATGACTTCTGGGAAAATATTTTCCGGAAATGACTCATTTTCCTCGAAACGAATGGACCCTTAGTGAAGGTAACTTTAGCCTTGGCTGCTAATCTCTAGAGAGCTATTATTTAATGCATGTGGAAAAACTATTTTGTACACATTTGTTGAAATTTTAATCGACTCAAGTATTGGAACACCTCATAGTATAAAATAAGATTTCTCATTTAATTCTACTCAAATAATCCTATTTTCTCTTCTAATCTCTAACCGATTGCCTACAGTTCTAAGGTCTTTTTGGTCAACCAAATTAGACGGATTGACAATGATATATATCTTAAAAATAGAAAAAAATTAATTGTCTACTTCGCATTTCATATATCATCTTATTTTCGATTTTACAGTTTTACATTTATTTTTCTTTTTTTGCAAATGTGAAAATATGTAAGTTTGGGCTACCTTCACGACTTTTATATTGTTTGCAAGACTATAATAATACTCATAGAGGGTGGAATCGAATGGTGCGGAAGGAGCCCGCTACAATGAGCAGGTGCCTGAAGTTCACGTGGTCAGTTGTTGGGGCCGGGGCTGGCGCCAGCGCCAGCGCCAGGCTAGGGGAGATTTAGTGGTTTGAGCATTCGCTTCAGGAGAAGAGAGCAGCAAAATCGTTGTGGTAATCAAGAACGCTGTGGTTGACTTCATTTCTTCGGAGAATTCCAATTGCTCTCTGTAGATTATAACTTACAAGCATCAAAGTTCGCTCTTATGCTCATTTATAATGGGAATGTTGACTATATGACAGCGAGTTCACATAAAACCCAATCACTGTTGATTCGTCAACAGCGACAGCGCATCTTTCTGAACAAGGACGCTGTACAAATCCGTAATTATTAATATGTTTAGATTTTAGTAGGGCTGGAACCCATTTTGTGACTCAGATTTAATTCACTAAATAATTTGTTTGGGTTTGCCTAGGCTCAATACTTCATCCATAATTTTTATGAGAAACTAAGCATCGATAAGTTGATAGATGATTGATTTTGTATTTGTTGTACTTGTTCTGCAAGTTTTCAATGTCGTGACCTTATTATTGGATTTGGAATATTCGCCAAACAAATTAGAAAAAGGAGACTCTATTTTTATTTTTTAAAATGGTCGGAGGCTCTACATAAGAGTGGCATAATATTTCATGCTACTTGAGGAGAGAACCATTTGCAACATCAATCTATCAATCTAGTAAGATATACTTCTTGAGTGTACGTTCTATATGAAAAATACTTCTCGTCCTACCTTAATGAAATGAAACACTGAATCTCCAAAGATAATGAAAGTTAGAAATAGACCATCATGTGCAATCAACTTGATGGATGATGATATGATGATGGTGAACACACTTGACTATCCCAATGTTATTTTTACATATAAATATTTGCACAAATCGACAAATACTATCCTCACTGCTAAGGTTTGGTGGTATTTAGTGTCACGCCCCGATCCTCCGAGCGCGCGAACATCCCACTCTGGTCGATACAAATGCGACTTCCCAGGACACGTCGCCGACCCATTCAATTTTTATTATGCATGCGGAAGCGAAACAAATCCCCTGACAACAATTAACTTGGGATAGAAAAGCAGGCAATCAATCACAACCAAACAAGCTTTCTATAAACACGTAGGTTTATATACAACACCGGATTGTCTACAAAATAGATAGGCTCAACAACTAGGGAACTGTCCTATGACCAACTTGTCAAACACGTTCACCGATTCTTCAGCCTCCACCTTCCGAACTCCAGGACTTCCGATCCTCCACGACCGTCATCTAGGGACCTGAAATATTATCCCACAACCGGGATGAGACTACGTCTCAGCGAGTCCTACCCTCTAAAACTCAATTAGGAAGAAAATACGCCTCAGGGCGCTCTAGCCACACAAATAGGATAGAGGGCTTACCTCGCCTCAGTCCCTTTCCTGCACGTCAGTACAATTCATATTCAAACAATGCTCACACAAGCTGAAACTACCGACATACACATCGGTCTATCAATTCAGTCAATCCAATTGATATCGTACGATCCACATATTTATCAATTCATATCATCTATTAAACCATACCATCTATTCATCCATCAATACAATTATGGCTCGCACAAGCTGAAATGGATGCAATGCTCTCACAAGCTGATATAGATGGTAGCTCGCACAAGCGATATATACATAGATGATAGCTCGCACAGGCGATATATGGATCATTGCTCTCACTGGTGATAAACGATCATTGCTCTCACAAGCTGATATATATATAGATCGTGCTCGCACAAGCTGATAAAACGATCTTAGCTCACGAAGCTGCCATATATATATATATATATATATATATATATATATATATATGTATATGTGTATATCATAATTGCTCGCCCAAGCCGATACATATATATATAAACCAATGCTCGCCAAAGCTTATCATTCAATAATTAACCAACTCATATCTCAATTCAATCAATCAATCAATCAATCCAATCGATTCAAACTGGTCATACAAACCAATTACGGTGCTAAAAGCCAACAGGGTATTTTCAAGTTAAATACCACAACTTCATCAATTTCACACAATTCCACACTTTTGGAATTATTAACCATAATCATCAATCACTCAATTTCTCAATTTAAACATACAATTAACACAAACCGACCGCCTTTGCTGCGATCGGCGCGAAATTCTAACGATCGGCCATCCCAGGCATAATTTTCGAAATTATTAAATAATTAAATTTAATTCCGAAAATTAAATAATTAAATATTATTTTATAATAATATAATTTAATAAAATAATATTTATAAATTCGAAATAATTAATTAATTAAAATAATTAATTATGGCTTAAACAAGATTATGCTAAATTAAACATACAATTAGCCCTAAGTAAACATCCATTAAACTAATCATACCACTAATCTAATTTACATTAAAATAATCTAATTTAATCACATAAACCTAATTAGACTAATCTAAACACCCTTAAGCATCATTAACTCACTAAGCAAGAATTAGAGGATAAACTCACCGGTTTTGCGCGCCGGTGAGTTCACGGCGACCACGACGCCAAGGCGGTCGATAAACCCCAAAGCGGCGACACCAACGGAGGCCGGGAAGACACTAAAAACGGGCCTCGAAGTCTCCAAAACCTTGCTGTCTTACGCCGATACGGATCCGGGCAACTGGTAGAGAAGAAACCAGCAGCCTTCAACGGCGAAAACAGGCCGATCGGAGCTCCGGCAAGCGGGTGGTTGGCAACCAATGGCTCCCGGGGTCTTGGGGATCTTGTAGGAGGTTGGGATGGGCAAAGGAAGGGTCGGAAAGGGGCGAAACAGCAAGAAAACGCGGAACAGGCGGAGCGAGGGGCGGAACCAGACGGTCGGCGGCGGCTTCGGGAGGCCGTACAGGACGGCCGGAGAATCGTTCCGACGAGCGGCGAGGTGCTCCGGAACGGTCTGGATGTCCTCTTCGCGGAGATGGGTGGGTCGTTCGCTAATTCAACCGGGAAGTTAACTTTTTACTCGGATCTTTGGCGAAAGGTCGGCTGGAGCAGAAGCTGGAACGAGGGGAAAACAGAGGAGGAAAACGGCCGACGATGGCCTTCGGGCGTGCGGACGATGGAGGGGCTGGTGAGCTCGGTTTCCTCTGGTTTTGCTGAGCTTCTCTCCTTCAACAACAATGGAGAAAGCCTTGGATTAAGGGAGAAGAAGCTGCTGAAGAGTGGGGGGTCTCCTTGGGCTCTCTAGAGCTCAACACTTGCCATCTTCTTATTGGCTTTGCCCCCACCATGACATCACGTGACCTCAGCCACTCTCTCTCCTCCAATCTTCCTCTACAAGCTTGGCAATAGGTGCAAAATGTCCCTAGCCCCATGGCATACGAATTTTAGACATTTGTGCATCAAATTCAATCAATTCTCAATCAATTCCATCCAATTGAAGCTCAATTAAATTAACCCATGTGTCCTCGGCCTTCTCATGACATTTTCCCATCAAATGATCCAACTTGCATCCCGAAGATTCGATTAAAAACGGCCCTCTGACAATCCCGAACAAAAACGGCATTACTTTGCTTTTCCGCCAAAAATCTCGGTTTGTAGAAAAATCTTCGGAGATGAGTTGACATTCCTAAAACGAATTGTGACTTGAGAACTTCCAAATTCTGTAATCGGGTTCAATTTCACGGTTAAATTCAATCGGCGCGACTTTAGCGCGTCTAATCTACCGGGTAGCTTTTAGGAATTTTCTGTGCAATTGACCGTGGTTGATTATTTTCAAGCCACAAAGTGCATCTTCGACACATTGGCGACTCTTGATTGTCATAGAAATCTCGAGGTTTCAAATACGGACACGGGGTACCAAAAACGATAGAGAAATCGGTCTAGTGTCGATCAACAAGAATTGTGCAATTAGGTGGAATCACCCATACCGAATTACATGGTTGTTGAATCGACCTATCTCGGTCTCTAATCGGTAAATGTAAGTAATGACCCTTGCAGATTAGTACGGTCGGCGGTCGGTTACGGTCGAATTCTCAAGTCTATTGCGTTTAGATTCCTTAACGGCTTCACACGATGACTAGTTATCTCGTGAGTGGCCAACTCGAGAAGAAAGCTATAGACGCGAAGATGAAATGCCCGACTTATTTAGTGAAACCGGAATTGGAAAATCGGGATGTCGCATTTAGAGGACTAAAATTGAATGGACACATTTCATGATCTAAAAATTGAAATAACAAATGGATTCACTATAGAGATAGCTTTTGTGTCCATGGAATGGACCCAGAACTAGTTCCTCACTCTTTCACAATGACAGGTAGACAAAGCCATTGCAAGTCAATGACGTTACTATCATAAGACGAAGGAATGAATGATAATTGACATGGACATATAGCCATTGCTTTTTTAGGAAAATTACTAAAAAAAAGTCATAAACATATTGTATGGATATTAATTCAATCATAAATTTTTTAATTTTATCAATTTAGTTCTAAACATTTTGATGGTTTACTAATGTAGTTTTTCCAACCAATTTCAGTTGGCACTCGTTGACAGGGAGGTCAAACATCCTGAGGGACATGGTCAGTGCCTTTAAACTTTTTTACCCCTTTCCTTTTCTTTCTTTTTGGTCTTTTCATTTTTGTTTCTATGTTCTCCCGTTGGTCTGCTAGCCATAGGCGAGGCCTACCACGTCCTCAACTTATAAGGGCCAAGCAAGGGTCAACGAGGGCTAAGATGCCCTTGCCAATGGTCGGCAATCACTAAAGTTGCGGACCCGCGAAGGGAAATAAGAAAATGTAAAAAGCAAAATGAAAGAAAAAAGAAGGAAAAAAATGAAAAATTGCATTGCCATCTTTATTTTGTACATCGTCATCATTGGAGGAAACTGTTTTTACGCCCTGACAGCGTCCGCTGAAATGGAGAAAATATTCAGTGGTTCGTGAGTACCACGTCATCAGCTGACGTGGCACTCACGAATTTACTAATGCCCAATTAAAAATTGACACGTTTCATTGAAAAAAAATTAAAAAGTTAATTTTTTTCTCTTTTCCCCTCCATCTTCGACCTCCGCTCCGCCCGGGCTCCGCCATCTCCACCACCCAAGTCACCTCCGCCCCTCCTTCCGCCATCGCCACCGGCGGAGTTGGAGTTGCCGGCGCCTTATCAAACCAGTTTGCCCGTCTCCTCCGCCCATGCCTCATTTCCAAATCCAGCGAGACGACGAAGAGAGTGGACACGGAGATTATCTCCAGATCTGGTTTGCTGCTCCAGATCTTGGCTCGTCCATGGCTGCCGGCGAAGAGCTCAACAACTTTGCAGCTGAGAAGCCATCCATGGCCGACCACTCCCTAGATCTGGTTTGCAGCAAACCAGATCTGATTTAGTGCTCAAAAGCTTCGAGCTCCAGTCTTGGCTCATCCATGGTCGTTGGCAACGAGCTCAACAGCTTTGCCGCAGACCGAGAAGTCGTCCATGGCCGACCGCTCCTCTGCATCTCCAGATCTGTTTTGCCGCAACGCTCCTCTACATCTCCATATCTAGTTTGCTGCTCAACAGCTTTGAGCTCGAGTCTTGGCTCGTCCATGGCTGCTGGCGACGAGCTCAACAGCTTTGCCGCAAACTGTGGCGGCCACGGTGGGACGGTGGTTCAGGGACGACGGCGGCGGTGACTTGGGCGGTGGAGATGGCGAAGCCTAGGCGGAGCGGAGGTCGAAGATGGAGGGAAAAGAAAAGAAAAATTAACTTTTTAATTTAATTTTTTTTTCAATGACACGTGTCAACTTTTAATTGGGCATTAGTAAATTCGTGAGTGCCACGTCATCTGATGACGTGGCACTCACGAACCATTGAATATTTTCTCGCTGAAATGGGTTGTTGGAAACTGTTAAAAAAAAAAAGAAAAAGAAATGAATGTTGGAAAAACGACAAACTTTTCACATTTCACAATTTTTGGCGGCTTTATCTTGGCTCAACCTTGTCTAACTGTGGCCAAAGCAGCTGAATACCATGGTGAATTTTCAAAGATTTTCAATCTCAACCTAATTTGCATTAAACATATGATCAAATTTCCAGAGAATATTTGGAGAATTTATAATTTTACCTTATTTTGTCATATCCTAATTAAAATCCAAACAACCAAACGTAATCAAAGACATTAAAAGTTACACATAAATCATTATGTGCAATCGAATTGATGAATGACGACATGATGAGGATGATGACACTTGACTACCCGACGTTATATTTATATATAAATATTTGCATGAATTTCCAAATACTATCCTCACTACTAAGGTTTGGTGGCATTTAGAGGACAAATGTCGCAATCTAACGATGGATAATACAAATGGATTCATCGTAAAGATAGGTAATATGTTTCAACTAAACCTTCCTTACTCTTTAGCAATGACAAGTAGACAATGCCATTGCAGGTCAATGACACTACTATCTCAAGACGAAGGAAGGAATGAATGGAAATTGACGTTTACATATGTTGACATTAAATTTTAACGATCATTTTAATTATTCATTAATTGTATAAAAATGATGGATTAATTTTTAATCCCTAACAAAAATAATTTTCTTTAAATCACATGATATAGAGACATTATGAGCATTTATATTAATAATATTATTATTTTCTTAAAAATTAAAAATTATTCTTTTAAAAAAGAAGAAAAAAAAAAAAAGCGCCTTTCTTTTTCTTTTCCTCCTTTTGTTTTCGCCTAGGCCCAGCCCGGCCTCCTCCTTTTCCCCTTCCTCTCTTCCCTCACGCTTGCCAAAGGAAGGATGCAAGGACAGAGAAGGTCGATACAGGATAGTTAGCAGAGGGGCATCAAGCAAGGATGTGCGGTCGGGGCCAGGTCGGCATGGCAGGCTAGCGGTGGCAGAGGCCATGCGCCCCTGCTGGTCGGGGTTAAAAAGGGAGGTTCGGATAGAGAGAAGAGGGGAGGATTTTTGGGGCGGAGAGAGACAGCGGAGAGAGAGTCAAGAGGACCAATAACGAGGAGCCTCAACTAGCAACTGAGCCACGCTCGACCACCGTCCGATGACCTGTCCCAGCCGGTGTGCTTGAGCCAAACCGGTCTGTTTTCGGGCATGCCGGGCCGGAGCTCGCGGCCGTCCGACTCAAGCGAGCTTCAGCCTCCGTCCGTCTCTTGTTATACCATTGTGCGCGTCCTGGTTTGTCTTTCGAGGGTCCTGACGCGGGTCCCGGTCCCATTCTGGCTGGGAATCTCTCGTTTTGATAGTGCACTCTACCCGTTTGGTAAAATGTCTACACGAGATCCAATTTTGTTTCGTTGTTTCGAGCCGGAATTGAGTCGTCCAGGCACCATCCCACCTAGTCGAGGCTTTCCTGCGATTTTTTAGCATCCCAGGCATAGCTGACGCCACTCGACCTACGACCGCCCTCGCAGCGACCCATGGAGGCCGCGGTTCTCTTTTGTTCCGGGGCACAGCCGGCGGCCCACGTGACCATTGAGGAGGCGCCACCGCTCGGACAAGGGCTGAGCATTGGGCTCAGCTTGGCTGAGGCAGCGCCGTCGTGCCTCGGCTGGACTAAGAAGCGCAACACCCTGTTGCCACGCCGCCTTCGTCGCGACTGGTTTGCTGCGAAGCGGCAAGTCGGGAGCCGGGTCGGTCATCCCGGATCCGGGTCGAGCGTTCGGGCTGACCGACCCGGGCTTGTTTGCTCTTTGGGCTGGCCGCATCTGGGCTGAAGTAAGGCCCAGGACCTAAAATAAAACCTAAACTTTCAGTATTGGGCTGAGTTTTAGTTATAGGGCCAACAATTGTTGAGCTTAAGTTTAGCTGGGTAAGCTGGGCTTATTTAGGTTACACAAGTTGGGCTTAGTTTTGTGCGGGCTGGGTTTATTTTGATGAAATGGGTCTAGATGATTTTACAGGGCCCGATGCAAGGGGCCCAATTGGTATCCGAGAGCCCAGGTTCGTGTGACCAGCGATAGCCCATGATAAGACCGGGCCCTGAGGTCCGGCCCGGGTCCCTTTTCGGATTAAAAATATATATTTTTAAAAATTAAATTTAAAAATTTAAAAATTTTAGAAAAATTATTTAAAAAAAATAGGAAAAAGCTTAAAAATTAGTTTTGAGTAGTTGTTATCTTAAAATGTGTGAATACACTTGATAAAAATTGTGCTCAAAATTGAACAAGCTCTTAGCACTTTACCATATGATTTGAATGTTCTTAAAGACAAATGCTAGGTCATTGTTTGTGCATTTTCATTTTCATGGTTACTTTATTTTGCACTTTTAAAATGTTAATTTTTGTTTCCTTTTAGCCTAGTTAGGAATGGCATTTTTCTACTTTTCCTTGCAATTTATTTAATGTTTTCTTGATTGCCGATTGTTATTTTAATGATTGCCAACCCATATGATCATATCACATATTAATGGATAGATTTTAAATCAATCCAGGTTATTTGACAAACATCTTCTTAAAATAAACAAGATTAGGTATTGAAAGTGTGCTAGTTAAATAATTAGTGTAATCAAATCCCCGATATTAGATTTTCAGGTTGTGTAGGAAGTAAGATGCACTTTCATGTCTCACTTGATTTCTAGTCGATCCCAATAGACTAATGGTGACTCTCCATTAGAAATTCAGTCTCCATTAGAAATTCCTTATAGTGTCATATTGAAACTAAAATTGAATATCCCAATGTCGCACAAGATATGGACTTGAGAGAACTTGTGCTTAATCGAGTACCTTAAGCATGCCTCTAGGCAAAACCCTTAAATCTATATGTCTTTTCCGTTAGGTTGCAACAATATATAGCCGTGGTTTTTCAAAGAAAATTATCAAAAAAAGCCTTAAATCTATTGTTCATATGTTAATTTAGATTTAAATTTTTCAATTTTGTCAATTTAGTTATACAACTTTTGAGAACATATCAATATAGTCCTTTGACCATTTTGTTGGCAATCATTGATGTAGATATCAAGCATCCTACTTGGCTTTGCAAGTTTTCCCAAACTTTTTTGAACTTTTCCTTTTTTTATTTTTATATTTTTTCTTTCCTTTTTCCTTTTATATTTTTTTTCTATGTCCCTTCTTTGGTCTGTGGCCTTGGCGAAGGCTCACAGGGGTCATCGGCCATAGGTGAGGGTTGCGAAGTCGTCACCATATCTAGGCCAATCCCAACCCTTGATGATGGTCAGCGAAGGAAAACAAGAAAAAGTAAAAGGAAAATGAAAGAAAAGAAAAGATAAAAAAGAAAAAAAGAAAAAGAATTCAGAAAAATTTAAAAAAACAAAATTATCAACCTCAATGCTTGCCATGCCACATAAGATAGCCAATGTATGTATCAACGATAAAGTGTTCATTTTTTTTTTTTTCAATATAAATAATCATTTTAGAAAATAATCATAATTTATTTTTGTAACTATATAAGTTATCATTTTTAAGAAAATAATTTTCAAATTTTATTTTCCATGAAATAATCACACCCTATTCTACATGTCAACAACAACCAGCATTGAAATAAAAGAGATTAGATGAGAAAAATAACATATCTAGTTACTTCTCCTCAATTTTCCCTCTCTTTGAGTTAGGTATTGCAATTCCTTTTTATCTTGCCCCTCGACTAGATTTCTGCGTCCGCTGTTACTAAATTATATCTTGACACGAATCAAACACCAGACTCGTTTTCATGAGTAGGAATTGGGTGCCTATTGCCAATGTCAATTCCGTGGAACACATTAAATAACCACTCTCATCACAAAATGGTAACGCAAACGAAAAGTATGCTTATGCCATTCGATTTAGTGTTTCAATAGACTGCAAGCAGAATCCTTTCACATCTCTCGAAGCCAGACTAAGAAGTTGATTCGACGTTCGTATACATGCAGAGAAAGCTTGGTCTTTAAACTCTCATGTTACTTTGTCTCAAAAAAAAAAACTCTCATGTTACCGACCAAAAAAAAAAACTCTCGTCAAGTTCATTCAAATTCCTCCACGGGAAGTGTTTTTCTGGTTTTTTGGGAAGGAGAGAAGTAATGAAATAAAAGGATTTTTTTTTTTTTTCATTTTCAATTTTTTTTTTTTTTTTGGGTGAGGAGTGAAGAGAAATTTTTTGGGATCAGTACACCATAAATCCTAAAAATTGTAGTAAAAGTGTAACTGAGTTTTAAAATTTACAAAAAATACAATTAAGTCCAAAAAGTTGTTAAATTGGTGCAATCGAATCATTATATTAACTCCATCTAACTATTTTAACAAAAAATGCCAATGTGATTTTTTAATATTTTCTTTCTCTTATGTGATGATAACGTCGCTAAAATATGAAACATAAGGCCAAAATGATATCATTTTGTTCTTTACCAAAGAAAAAAAAAAATATCGTTTTGTTCCAAATTTTTAATATAATTTTTATTAAAATTAAATTAAAAAAGTAAATGAGAGAGAGAGAGAGAGAGAGAGAGAGAGAGAGAGAAACTAGGCGACAAGGGTTGATCCCCATCGGCAATGGTGGGTCCCAGCCGATCCCAGTCTCGGCCCTTCCTTAAATTTAGTTTTTTAATTTAATTTAAATAATTATAAATATTGTATTGAAATTAGGTTCGGATCAAAGTGATGTTGTTTTCGAAAAATGCTAATGTGGGTTTTTTAATATTTTCTTCCTCCTATGTAGCAATAAAGTGGCTAAAATATGAAACATAAGACTAAAATGGCATCATTTTTTTTTTCAAATCTGATTTTTAATATGATTTTATTTAAATTAAATTAAAAAAAAAGCTAAATTTAAATAAATATTGGTCTCTCTCTCTCAAATTGTTATTTATTTATTTATTTATTTAATGTAAATAAATATTGTTTGAAATCAAGTTTGGATCGAAATGATGTTGTTTTTGTCACATCATTACTACATAAGATTGAGAAATAAAAAATGAAAACCATGTCCACATTTTCCGTTAGTTAAATTAGATGGAGTTAAGGAAATGACTCAATTGCACCAATTTGACAAGTTTTAGACATTGATTTTATTTTTGCAAATTTTAGGATTTTCAATTGTATTGATAAGTTTTAAGACTTTTGTGCTCTTATTCATTTTTTTCCTAGTTTTCTTCGCCCAACACTTCACTTGTAGAGTAGGTGAAGAGAATTATTTCTTTACACACGGACATGTGAGTGCCTAGGATGTTGTGATTCAAGAGGGCCGTAAATTGGACTGGTCCAAGGTAAATCATACATGGCCACTCTAGACGAGTGATTTTATAAACCCACGAGCTTCTACTTGATCAAAACTAATAATTTGATTCCAGAGCAATGGAATGGATGAAATGAGCCATTCATCCATTTAATTTAAACGTCGTGTGCATCACTAAGGAACTTCATAAAACTATAATCAATTGTTCTAAAACTTAAGTTATCATACAATTGCGAGGCTTAATTCAAATAATTTAGTACAAGTACTTTAATACTCATCTTCACTCATAGACTCAGACTTTGCTCAAAGAACTTATAAACAGATGAAGCAAACAAGACCAGAAATCAGTGATTTGAAGGAGCATACTCACATTTCGCTGTTGCCGAGTCGTCAGTCTTCACTTCACCAGCACCATCCGCAAGCCGACTAGCGAAGGTCTCGTTCACCTTTCTGTCATCTTCCGTGTCATCATAAATGTACGTCTCAACTCTCCACAAATAAATGTAAGCGAGAATAAGCCATAATGTCAGACGACGGACAGGACAGTTTTGGATCGTGATAAAGACGGGAGGGTGCTCTAACAATATAGCACCTGAGATAATGAGGAGGAAAGGGAGTCCCAAATAAAATATGGTGTTGGCAAGCCAAGAGAGTTTGCCAACGGTCAAGGTCACACCAGTTAAGAAAGCAGTGGATATCGCCAAGAGTGCAATTTTTAGCGGCAGTGTTGTGAGCTCGAATGCAGTTACCGCAATTTCGATGTCAACTAGCCGTGCCCAGATGAGGTTGACGACCACAGTCATTGAGCAGAACATCGCGATGGTGTTGCGAATCACGAAAGCCTGGAACATTCTCTTGTCCAGCATCGTAGCCATGCCCAAGTCATTTTTGGGGGTTTTGTCCGAGCTGTCAAATCCTCCGGGAACTGCAAAACCAGCTGCGAAAGTCACTGTGGCCACAAGCGTTGCCACCACCAGACGGGCACCGATGTAATCCTTGACGATGTCCCTGTCCGGCTTGTTTTTGCGTGAGCGGACTAATGATGGAAACTCTTTATCTCGAGCTTCCGGCCTAAGTATGAGTAACTCTGTGCTTACAGGTGGAACTTTTCCCGCAACCGAGCAAGCCAATGCTAGGAGTGCCAATTGCTGGGATCGGAAGCATGTAAAAAGGAAAAATGAACAGACTTATACCATATTGATAACGGGAATGAACTCTGGAAACTTTTACTTCTAAAAATGCAGTTTCTGCTCTTTTTGAAGAATTAACACGAAAGTACCAAGCTCATTTTATACGAGAAAAGAGGTATGGATAAAATGTATGTGGCCAATCATTTCACAGGTCAACATAATAATAATGATACGAGACTGTAATACATTTGGAGCGGTCAAATTTGCCACATTGACCCCTGGCTTTTTATGGAAAACAGAATGCAACCTTGACAACCTTGACCGTATTAATAGGCTCAATTAAAAGAAATATATAAATTGTTATCTCTGTATTATCAAAGACACTTTACTTATTTCTAACTGCAGAGAAGCATGATCGCAAACTTTAAGTACCTCCTATTAAGACTAGATTATAGACCTGTAAAACATTTATCCGAGAGGAGTCTCGGCTGTTAAAGAAATTTGATCAATACTTCAAATGTCCAATTGGCTGGGAGACATAATGATTTGAATACAAGATCTGCCTTAAATAATGTTTTAGTCTACGAAATCTCTAGTAAGTTGATAAATAAAATAGTGATTGTTCATGTTACCTACCTGTCGTTTCGTATGCTCCATTGCCATGTGTCTTCAAGCAATGTCAAAAGCAGTCAAGCATTCGTTGTTGCAAACTCTAAGTTCAATTTCTTCACTCCACACAAGATGAATCAAAGCAGCGGGTTGTGAATGCATTGCAGTCAAGTGCAAAGCTGTATTTCCATCATCATCTGGTGTATTTAGCTCCCTCCTCAGTTCTAGATCTCTGAGTATATATCTCACTACAGAGGCTCTCCCATATTTTGCGGCGACATGAAGAAATGGTTTGCCCTTGCCTATTTAGCCTCGTTGATACTGGTTTTAGCTTCTCGATTAGGTGAACACGACCCATCTTGCTCGCAATATGAATGGGAAGATCTCCATTCATGTCCCATTTTCGCGCCAAATATTCAGTTTCTGGTTGTAAGAATTCGAATACCCAGGCCCGATTCAGGAAAGCTACTGTATGGAATACATTACTGCCTCCAGAGTCGGTCATTGCAAATAGCTTCATGTTTTTCTCGTGTATCAACGTAACTAAATCTGGGATCAGGAGCTTCAAAATAGGATGGTTGGGGATCGGTTTATCTCGATATATTTAAACGCTTCTCTTCTTGGAATAAGGACATCTTCAATGTAATCTTAATCACTAGTAGAATTGATAGTCGACAATGACAGTTTAGATTGCAATGATGAAACTAGTTAATGACATCAACATGTACTTAAGATGTTATTATAAAAATCTTACTAAATGACATAGCAATTTATGTGGCATTTCCATGCCATGAAGTATCTATAGAGTCGGCAGATATAATGCAAAATAGGGCAAGATCAAGAAAAGGAAAATGATATTTTCATATTATGTTCATCAAATTCTAGCAAGTATCAAGCACACTTATTCTATTGTCAAGAAAATTGCAATAGCCTCCATGCCACCGTACCGAAATCCCCCTCAAAATTGTTCCACCCTTTCAGACTGAACGTCATCTTCTTCGTAAACGTATACGGCACTTTTTCAGCTCAATTAAGAAATCATCTACATACCGTACCAAAACTTTTGAGTAAAATCTAAGTCAAATTTGTGACCAGAATCTCTTTCTAAGATAGTAGAGCTTATAAATCACAAATTACAGAAAGGAAAAGGCTCCACCAAAAAAAAAAAAAAAAAAAAAAATTGGCCCCAAATATAAAAATCTGGAGGTGCTGGTAAAGAGGTTCGATAATATGGGAGAGGTATTTCGATTGTTTAAGAATATTCCAAGGGTGTTTGAGGATTGTGGATGGCCATAGGACTTCAAAGACAGGGGAGAGTGCTTTAGAGGTAACCTCATCCTTAGGGATTGTGCTACTCAATCCCATTGCATCTTGTGAATGGACAAAATATATTTTGTGAAATTTTAGTAATTCTGGGAAAGATATTTTTACTCAATAAATCACATAATTTCTTCTATCTTGTGTGTATATTATATGTAATCATTTATCCTAGTTATAATGACCACATATTTGAGCTGTGATGACACAACACAACAAAATGAGTCTCATTTCACGTCAGAAAAATTACATCCATAATACTAAAAGTTCAGTGACTTTTGCAAATTAATCAAGATAGTTGTAACATTTATATAAATAAATAAATAATTTTTTTCTTTAAGAATTGTCTCTAAAAGTGATGTATAGGACTCTAATTTGTAAGGGAATGATTATTTTCCTTACAAATAGTGTTTTTCTTCCACTTTCCATTTATTTTGCTTCAAATTAGGACTTATGTTTGCCTCATATACCATGACTTTTGTTCAACAAAAATGACATTACTTTTATTGAAATTAGTTCTAATGAGTTTCGAAACTGCAAATGAGCAGTTATTGAAAATTCTAACATTTTCTATAATACTTCCTATAAAATATACGCTAATAATATTGTTAAGTACATACACAAATTCTATGTGTCATACAACCAAGATAATTAAGAATTTTCTAACTGTTATCGAGTCCCCTATACTTTACATTAATATATAACATGAATTAAGAATTTCGCATTTATTCTATTCAAAAGACGTAATTTGATATGAAATAGAATACTGTTTGACCACTTATTTATTATAAAAAACGCATTTCAATTTTACACAAAAAAAAAAAAAAAAAGTGCTCGCATGACAGATGCCATCATTCTTGAAATTGACGGAGCAAAATTGGACACAAATTTCAATTAAGCAATATGGGCAACCGGTTGGATTCCGGATACAATAGTGAAAGAATCTCACTAGATTTAAAGAAATAACCTTACCTTATTTAATTGATATGAACCTTAAAAAAAAAAAAAAAACTAACATGAGAACCTAATTAAAGTACCTATCTATAGAAGCACATGCTACCGGCATGTCTAACTAGTAACCCTAGTTCTAGACACTGTGCACAATGCTTGATTCATTCCATAATACTATCTATTATACAACGATTAATTCAGTTAAAAACCTTTCAGTCATACTAATTTAGTTATAAACGTTTTGACAACTTGCCAATTTAGTTATGAATATTTTAATTGTGCTAATTTAGTCTTAAGCATTTTGATTATATACTAATTTAGTCTTAAAACTTTTAACGATTTGTCAATTTAGTCATTTTAATTAATTTTTACTGGATATCACTAATGTGATGGTCTCGTTAGTGACGATCATCCTATGTGGCACGACCAATGCTAACGTGGATAATTTTTACATTTTAAAAATTTTTTGAGTTTTTTTCATTTTGTTATTTTTTTCTTTTTCTATTTTTTGTTTTCCTTTTTCCCTCCACCCACCATCAAAGGTTGATGCCCGGTGGAGGTCGAGCAAGGGCAAGGGTTACCCTCATCAATTCGATGAGGGTGAGGGCCACCTTTATCAGATCTAGTGAGGGCTGCTCTCACCTAAAGTAGACAAAGGAAAGAGGGAAAAACAAAAAGAAAAAAAAAGACAAAAAAAAAAAAAGAAGAATAAAAAATGGAGAAAATTTAGAAAATATTATAAAAATTAGCCATGTCAACGCCAATAGTGTTGCGTAGGATGGCGGAAGCTGACTAGACCATCATGTCAATGATTTCTAAGTAAAAATTAGTTGGAATAACTATATTGACAGATCTTTAAAAGGTTTATGATTAAATTGGTAAATTATCAAAATGTTTATATTAAATTGACACAATTGAATAGTTTAGAACTAAATTAGCAGTTGTACAATAAGTTCAAGACTTTTGGACAATTCTCCTATTTGATATGACTATAACACCTAAATGCAATCCACCAATTTAATGATCAGTGAACCTTACAAGTTGTAAACTTGGGTACCATGGCGTTAGCAGCCAAAAAATTCCACATAATTGATTATTTCGTGTCTGATGAATTTCATCTCAATATTAATTATGGTCAAGGTAATTTACGCTAGATTACGGTGTTGGCTTTTTTTTTTTTTCTGCAAAGATTATGATAACTGTATTTATTTGAAAAAATAAAAAACTTTCTTTCTTTATTTAGATCTACTTTCTCTTAATTTCTTAAATACCTAATGACTGTTTGTCAGAAACAAAATAATGGTCTACGATGTTCCGTCACTTTGCTGAGAGTGATGGAACCTTCACCTCCTCTTTTTCCAATGGGAAAAATCACGCTCACGCAACCTACAGGTTTGCTACTAATTTATAATTCATGCCCTAAACTTTCGTTTGTTCATTTTGGTTCATGGCTCTCATTCACTTCAAACATAGCGTCATTGTTAGATTCCAGATTTTGATGGTCGTCAATCTTAAATATCTGCACTTTATTGTTTTTCTAATCAAAGGTCAACAGTACACGAGTTTTATGTACTTGTAATATTTAAGCTGATCTATTATGCTCTAATGTTAATAATTTGTTTATCATGTGGCTAACTTATGGGTATCCAATTGCGGGGTAGGAAATTTTCAGTAAAAACCAGCAAGTGGTTCAAGTAAGCACTAGAAGTTATTGCACGGATTTGGAACAAGTCAGTCTACACATAGATAGATAATTTTCACATAAATAGAATTAAGTACATACCGTAGTTGGAAAACGCAATGGCACCATGAATGGGCGGCAAGCCTTCTATCTTTGATGGTTCCAACGAGAGCGAAAATAAAACCTCATGCATTTTGGAGTCGTTGGTGTTGACGGCTAGGTACAAGGGAGATTTCTGAGCCGCGTTCTTCCAGTACACGGGCTCCGAATCTTCGCTCAACAAATAGCGCACCACGTTGGTGTGACGATTGAGCACGGCCTCGTGCAAAGCGGTATTTCCACGTTTGTTCTTCATCCTCAGGATGTTCTTGTCGTTCACGTCGGGGAGGTCTTTTGCCCGGCGAATCAACATTTCAGCAGCTCCAGTAGATCCCCCCGAAATAGCGACGAAGTGGAGTGGGGTATTTTCCCTATCATCTTTGGCGGCTATGAGGTCGTCATCAACAGAATCAATCAACAGCCTTAAAATATCGTCTTTGCGGTTGATTGCTGCGCTGTGGAGCAGTGAAAGGTTCCATTGCCATCGGGTATTTAAAACGTCAAACAGATCGATTTGACCAGCAAAACTTTCGATCATGGAGAGGAACTCGTCAACATCGCCCTTCTTGACGACACGCACCAGTTCTCCAGCAGCTGCGGAAACTTCTGCTGGATCTTGTCCTGACATGGTTCGCGAATCCGCCAATGCTTTATTCATTTTCTGCTGTCGACTCCTCCAGATTTCTTCTTCCTTCGAAGAATTTATTTCATCCTCTGACACTTCATTGAAAGGTCCTCTTTCATCCCTCTTGACCTCCTCCGCGGTCGGGTTTCATTCCACCGTCCGCCACTTGTATAGATATCTCACCGTCCATTGAGTCCATGCTGTAATGTATTTATTAATTAAGTATTGAATAATGCATTTATCTAATTATTTAAACTCTTATAATAGCTAATAGTGCTCCTTCATAATTTCATATGGCATTAGAACAGAAAGTTTTGAGTTTTTGTACAATGCGATGAACAAAGAAAAACACAGCTACATCTCATATGCAACTCTCGGACTCCTAACGCCCACTTTTATCTTCCAAAAAAAAACACAAATTGAAGCCCCGTAGATAAACTTAAGGGAATAACAAAATCTGGTCTCTGAAAGAATGCTGCATTGGCTTATCAATCGTCACACATTTATCCTTCACGGGCTGAGTTGGGTTTTCACCACTTAATCTGGCCTCAACGTTTCAATAGTCTCGCCAACTAGTGGTTCAACTGCTGTCCTAGCATCAGTCTCTAGGATGATTCTTCAGATTTTGATAACTCATCAATGGAAGAAAAGCACGATGCTTTTTTCCAGTGGTGGTGCTAAAAGAGTTTCTCCGTGGAGGCGACGAGAGAAGGAAATTTTTTTTTTAACACCAAGAAATTTCATTCACGGTCCTAAAGTTTGATGTTTACTGCAGTTATGCTATTTATCTTTTGAAATTTACTGTTTGCACCATAAATCTAATGTCATTCAGTCGGTCCACAACTCCCACTTTTGTCAATTATCGACCAAAACTTTTTACATGTAATTGAATTAATTGAGAAAAGTACCCAAAAATTCCTAAACATATGGCATTTGTTCAAGTTTAAACTTTTTAATTGGATCAATTTAGTTCTAAACATTTTTACATTAGTACCAATTAGTCTTTTGGCTAATTTTGCTCGGTTGGCATTGACATGGACACCAGCTAATAAAATTGACATGGCAATTTTAAATAATTTATCATTTTTTCCTTTTTGTTTTGTTTTTCCTTCCTTCTTTTTTTTTTTTTCCTTTTCCTCTTCTTCCTCTTGCCGTCTTCTCTTACAATGGCCAGCAAGCCTCCAAGCCTTTGGTGGCTCGCCGACGGTGGGCAAGGTTGCATGACCCTTGCAGCAATCGATTAGGCCCTCGCCTAGTGACCGGTGAGCCTCCTAAGACTTGTCGGCCACTACAAGAGAAGGCTAAGAGGAAGAAGAGGAAACGGGAAAAAAGGGGAAATAGAAAAATTAATAAAAAAATTCAAAAAAATTAAAAAATTAAAAATTGCAATGTTAGTGTTTGATAGTTAGCCAGCATCCACGTCAATGTACGCTGGCCAGCCAATGTCACATCGGTGCTGGTAGACAAAAAGTGGCTGGAATGACTAAATTGGTATCAATGTGAAAAAATTTATGACTATATTGGTTCAGTTAAAAAGTTTAGCATTGAATTTGTACTAATATCATGGGTTTATGACTTTTTTTGAACTTTTCCTTGAGTTAATTTACAACTTATTTATAGTCACATAATTGACAAGCCAAAGTTGTCATGTAACATGAGTTTGAATCTTAGTTTGATGAGTATGGCATGGAGCACAATTTTTTCCGTGCCTTACGCGTAGCAATAAAATGGTGTTGTTGACAAGAAAAATAGGACGTTGCAAGAGATGGAATGCATCTTATTGGTAGAAAGCAAAATTTCTAAGCATTTTTTGCCGAGACCATGAACACCTCATTAAGAAACGTGTTCTCTTGCGACCTATATTGGGCAAGATTGTCTTTGAGATTTACGAAGGTAGGAAGCCCAATGTTTCTTACAGTCATAATTTTGGTTGGGCTTGCTCTGTCCTTAAGAACGCTAGTGATCATGTGGGAAAGTTTGACTCTAAGTTGGATAAAGGTATTTTTCTTGGATACTCTTCTACTAGCGAAGCATATAGGGTATTTCGTGAAGGAACCAAAACGATTTGAAGAGTCTATTCTTGTCATATTGGATGATCCCCTGTTTCAGATTACGTAGTTGTGGAAGCAGGTTATGGAGAAGCAGAATCTAGAGAAACTGGTCCTGGAAATGCAGGCTATGCAGAAGCCGACTCTACGGAAGCCGGCCATCCTACTAGTTTTACACCAAGTCCTTCTAAAACACCAGCAGCCCAAGTCAACGCTAATTCACATATCCCCCAAAATGCGCATCAACTAGCAAAGAAACAGCTTTAGATCAGCTCATCCAAAAGTTATCCGAACTGTCAAAACGAAAGAACTCAGTAAAAAAATAAAAAAGCAGTGGAAGCAGCATTGTTAAACCGCAGATTTCAGATGAATATGGTAGCACATAAAGAACACTAAAGAACGGAAGCGATGAGTCAAGATATCAGAGAACAAAACCTGAAGAAAAAAGTAGGGAAGGACTTGAGAAGAAAAATATGGTGGTGGAACTGGAGGATGATGCTGATGCTGATACTCTGGAGTGGAAAGCCTGGTGGCGAAGGACTTAAAGTGATTTCACTTGTTTCGGAACGAGTGATATACACGAAGATGGGTTGGTCTTTATAATGAAGCTGTAAGATGGAAGCTACCCGATGTGGGTAATAACCGGTGAAGTAAACCAACTTGGCTCGTTCTTTAATTTGCGAAGACTGAACGACCAAAGGTGACTTTTTAAGTCAACAAAGTAGGTCGACTTAATTTATTAGACAGAAAGGACATTCGATTTCCGCACGTGAAATATCATAATAATGTTAGATCTTAATTCATGTGCAATAAATTATGCTAGATATCAGTTTTGTTAGCTTCCACGAGAATGCGAAGAAACATTTGATTGCTATTGGAATTCATGGGAGTCCTTTAGCCGATAAATATGATGTAAGTTCCTTTATCAGAAGAGGTATTTTTTTTTTAATCCCTCGTGATCAAAAAGATGTTTACCGACGGAGGTTTATAGGGGTTTGATTATTTGTGGCTTTTGCCCTTCAATATACAACTAATATCCATCACCATTGATCGGGTAGTCATGGTCTAAAAATTAACTAATCAATATACAACTAATATCTATCACCATTGATCGGGTAGTCATGGTCTAAAAATTAACTAATTATCCATCAATATATGAGTACACAAATTACGTATTAAACTTTTTCAAAACCACAATGAACAATTAAATAACGAGGGAGGGAGAGAACGGGGGCTACGAGGAGAAATCTGCTCCGTTGGTGTGCAGAATCGCAGCTTTTAAGACTTTTCTCTCGGTCGGCCCAACTTGTTAGACCTGGCCAAGAATATCCACTGATGTTTTCTCGTGCTTTGACGTTGACGTTGACGTTGACGTGGAATAGGAAGTAGGACAAGCAAATGAACAATGTTTTCTGTTTGTTTGATAAGTGAGAGGTCATGATGATGGTGGGGTTGCTCTCTTTCTTCCATATATTCACTGTGCCGTCTTCTTCATTTGAGCTTGAGCTGGTTTAGCCTGTAGCTTGATGACCAGGCGACTTTAGGTGCATGATTGCTGGTGAAACTCAATTATTTATTGGCCTTTTTTACAGCCGGTGAAGAAAGAGCAGCAGCAGCAGCAGCAGAGAGAGAGAGAGAGAGAGAGAGAGAGAGAGGGAGGGAGACAGAGAAAACACGTTAATAAAAATGTCGCTAGGATGCGTTTATGTAGTGAAAATTAATCGCTGAAAAATATTTTCAAAAAATTTAATTCCAGATAAAGTAAATAAATTTCTGGTGTTTGTTCATGCAAAAAGATGTTGAAGAAAAATTAATTTTATAATGTTTGATAGCAAGTGAATCCACTAAAATGCGTTAGTAAAGTCTAATTTAGGCTAATTTAATCAGTAAGAAAAAAAATTAGAAAAATAATATCTTACCATAAACAGGATTTTTTTCCAAATATAAATTTAATTTTTTTAATCCAGAGAAAATATTTTCGATAAATTGACTAATTTCCTGTCATCTAAATACTGAAAAATGGAAAACTTTTTCATAAACCGTTTTCCATCAAATAAATGGGCAATTGATTTATCTCGACCAAAAAAAAAAAAAAAAAATTTGTGATTTGTGATTGTTTGTTTCTTAAAAAACAAAAGGCAAAGAAGTTTGCTTGATAGCTAATTGTACGATGTCGGAAAGATTCTGCCATGTAATTTTCCTATATTGTTTAACTTAGATGCTGTCTTTTTCGTCTACCCTTGTCATATATCAATGAGCTAAGGAGGATGTCATGTTCTGATCTTTAAAGGGCATCATCAACAATAATTTTGGATCAAAGAGGTGAATTGACAAAAAATAATAAAAATAATTACACTTTACTCACACATAATATATTTAATAGATACAAAGATGTTATTAAATAAGATTGACCTCATGGGATACCGATTCCATAGTATTTGCTTCCAATTCATGCCATAAGTGTTGATTTCTCTTTTTGGGATCAAATCCAATGTTGATGACTTCATGTCAACGAGGAAGATGGGATTAATGGGAGATGGAAAGTGGAGATTGAAGAATAGGAGAGAGGCTCAAGAGGCCGAGACAGACCAGGGTCTGCGCGCACCTGAGACTAGGCCTGGCACATGCGGGAGTGGCCAGAACCTTTTCTAGTTTCTATTATTAGCCACAAAATTGTCTATCCTAAAGTTTGAACTTTCTCTATATCCCAAGTAGCTCTTAACCAAGCTTTTTCATCACTTTAGTCCAAAAATCATCGTGATCAATTCCGTTTTTGGCCTGGGTGCTTTAGTGGACGACAATTTTGAGATTGTCTTGTTAACATATGGTTTAAAAGAATTCTAGTTGGGAGCAATTAATTCATCAAAAGCAACTCCAGCAAGGTGGTTAACTTTACAGAGATCTTCGTTTGACCCGTTCCGATCGATAATACTCCCGATGACCCTTCCAAAACCTAACTTATTGAACCTTTGCTGATTAAACTTTAGGGTGTCAAGTACCAAGGGTTATCGTACAATTGGCCTTCAAAGGGATTTTTATCTAGGAAGAGTGAACGGCCAAAAATGCGTCTATCCGAGTTGACGTTCTATATTGGTTTGATCTGTTAGACCTAAACTACATCTATGCAAAAGATCATAATAACATTAGATCTTAATTCATTGATTGCAAAATAATTTACTTTTATCAAAAGAGAGAACGAAATTATATGGTCTTGTCCACCATAACATATATACAAATTGTCACGCCCTGAACCCCCGAGTGCACAAACATCCCACAACGGTCAATTAGCTGCGACATCCCAAGACACGTCACTAACCCATTCTTTTTATTTTTCAATTAAATGCAAGCGGAAGCATTAAATATAAACATCATCTCGTCAATCATAACAAATTGGGATAGTATAAAGCAAACATTCCCAAAAGTAGCACTTTCTTTTATAAACTGTTAATCCTAGGAAGTTTAATAAGTTTGCATTTCTATGGCCACTTTCGACTGACCATCTCAAAAGCCTACATGATCAGAATTAACCTAACTTCTCTAATGCAGGGACCAACCAAAAGTGACGCCACGCACACCGCGTCTTGGTCCAACAAGGCCCCAAAGCATATGCGACGGTTCTCCATACTATGGGCCTAAAAATATTTAAACAATGACGGAGTGAGATATAAATCTCAACGAGTTAATAGCCTAAGCATGGATTATGACACAAATTTGTTGCAGAAGCGGCCTAAACATACAACGGCATACAATCTTACCTCGCCTTGGTACACTCCTGCATATTAGAACATAACATATGCCAACACTGATGCAACAAGCATAATTAATAATTAGAACACATAACTCTCATGCACCAAGCATTTACACAGGTCCAAATTATAAGTCAAAACCCATTTTGACCCGTTTCCTACCGTGCCTCACAGTTTTATCAGGTGCAATGCATTGCAATCATTCACATGTATTCCGGTTATTACAACCTCTCAGGCCATAGCCAACACATGAGTTGGTGGTCTTTCGACATGACTGGGCATCGTCCTGCTTTATTGGGTACGACATCATCTAGAACCCCCGTTTATATAGCATTCCATAAGGATCATTGGTCCGGTCTCAACCATGATTCGGTATTCGGACTCCCGCCAAACATTCGATCAACATCAGGCATCATCTCCAAACTTCCATTGGGTGACAAATTCAATTAAGTGACCACACAAGCATACCAATACTCAAGCCAATCTTTATCTACCGTCAATTAGCCCAGTGTAAAAGAATTTGTGCTTAAATAACAAATCTCGGAAAATCTTTACATTTAAAATTCTAGTAAAATAATTGCACATGGTCATGTGCTTAAAATCAACCTGCTAAATTTTGTACACTTTCATCCCATTGCCCCATTTAGCACATAAAACACGGCGTCCAAACATAACACCTCAAAGTTTGCCATTTTCTTTTCAAATAAACATTCTTTGAAAATAGCATTTAAACTTATGATTTAGGCAATCAATAACGTGGCATTACAAGCTCAAACAGTTATAATTATGCATGATTTCAGACAATAAATGAAGCATTATATATATTTAACAGCCAATATGTCATTAATTCTCACTAATTGTGATTAATCATCGCTGAATGCGATTAATTAAGCCAACGAAAATTAATTACAATAATTGTCGTTAATTAAGAATAATCACTATTAATCATCGCTAATTAATCTAACTACGATTAATTAAGATTAATTGTGATTAATTAAACAAGCTACACTTAATTATTATGATTAGGATTACTTAAAGTAATTACGGTTAATTAACCTAACCAAGGTTACTTAAAGTAACTACAATTAATTAACCTAACCACAATTATTTTGAACTAACTATGGTTACTTAGGCCTTGTTTAGTAACTGGCCAAATAGTAAAAATTTATATTCTTTTGTTTCCGAGAGTAATTTTGGAACAAAATCGTGTTTGATAAAATTTTTATTTGCGGAAAAAAATTACTGCAGGTTTTATGCAATCGATCGGATCATATAGATATCCCTTCAACACAACATAGGTCATCGAAATGATTCTATTTTTTTGTTCTCGGAAGTAAATTTGGAACAGAATCAAAAATAAAAAAAAAAGTTGATTTTTGTTCTCGGGAATAATTCTAGAATCAAGCCCATATTTTCTCCTTTTATTTTCTTATTTTCTTGTTCTTCTTCCCTTTTCTTCTTCTTCATTTACTACCATCGCCGCAGTTGCCGTTCACCACCATCCGCTGTCCGCCATCCACTGCCCACCGTCGCCAGTCACTAGCAATCGATTCAGTGAGCTTGCTGAAGGCAAGCCCAGCCACCGGCGAGGCGGGCCTCACCTAGCCCCGCCGAGGCTCGGTCGAGCCTCACCCAGCTGTCAGTGAGGCTTGGCCAACAAGGGCTGGCCTACGCGACAAGGTGAGGTCGTTAGCCATCGTGAGGTTGTCGGTCTGGGTTGGTCGCGGTCATCCCAAGGTTGACAATTGGCCACTTGAAGAAGAAGAATAGGAGAAAGAAAGGAAAAAAAGAAAAGAAAAAAAAAAAAGGAAAAAGTAATAAAATTATTTAAAAATTAAAAGAAAATGCTTTGGAGTAGAAATTTTGAGCACGGTACCAAACGCGATTCTATTTCGAGAATTGAAATTTTGAACAGTTACCAAATGGCTTAAAATGCTTAGAAATTATTTTAGGGAACAAAATAAAAAAGAATAATTTCTGATTAGAAATTGTTCCCGGGAATAGAAGCGATACCAAATGCACTCTTAAAATAATCGTCCTTATTTAAGACAAATCTCACTTAGCCATAATCTAATGCTACCCTAAACGTAATTAACTTCCTAGTCAAGAATTATGAGTTAACTTATCATTTTACGGTGACAGCGAGCTCACGGTGACAACGGCATGATGTCATTGAGGATATGTTGTTCCCAACTCTAATGGGGACACGAACGGCAGCAGTTTGGCTCTTGATGCCCACGGCCACCAAGGGTGGTTCGGGGGTGGCTTACAGCGGTGGAGATGACATGAAGAATGGCGAACACAGTGTGGGTAGACGACAGTGAGGAACATCCAAAGGTGGGTGAAAATGGAGGAAATGGAGATGAAGAAGAACAAGAAGAAGAACAAGAAAAAGAAGAAGAAGAAAATAGGGGAGGGGCTACGGTCACTTGAGGAGAAAAACGAGGGGAAAAGAGAGAGAGAGAGAGAGAGAGAGAGAGATTATATATATATATATATATATATATATATTTATTTATTTATGATGACCCAGGAACCGCCGAAAGCCGACAGCTGGCGACGCAAACTTGGGGCGATGCTAGTGCATGACTCACCACCATGACACCGCACTTAAGACGTTTGGATTCACTAGCGCCACCACATGGGATGGTGAGATTTCAAGGAAAATTCAAACTCCTCCTTTACCTTTCATGAGACGGCTTAAGTGCCATAACTTAAGAGGGAGGAGACGTGGCCAAACGGCGTCGTTTCGACCGACGTGGAACAAAATAAATTTGAGCCAACACGGCCACCACATGGGGTGGTGAGATTTCAAGATTTTCATCATTAGAAAATCTACAAAATCCCCTAAAACCCTCTCCTCATTTCCTTTACTTCATTTGTTTTCTAGCCCATAAATGTAAGGGCATTTTGGACATTTTACACACTTTTTGTCCAAACTTTTCAATTTGACTAATGTGACTATTTGCTTGAATTGGGCTTGGTGGCTTGGTTTGGCCCATTTGGGCCTCCTTGGCCGGTCCACATGGGCGTGAGGCCCAATAGCCCTCATTTGGCCTAGCCTTTCTTCTCGACATTCAATTCTCAATTGATTAACCATTTTCCGAAATTTTTATGCTTGCCAATAAATTAATGGATGAATGAGGTGATGTCCAATAAATTAATCTTGACATCCTCAAAAGTTCGACACCCGAAATCGATTATAATTTTGTGGTTAAAATTGATCAAATGCAACTTTAGTAAAAACTAAACTATTTGGTGGTTTTTAGGGATTTTCGTGTGGTTGACCTGTGGTTAATAATTTTCGATCCACATTTGTACATATTTGAATCGTGAACGACCCTTGGTTGTCATGTGAGAGTTCAATTACATATCTTGAGTATAAGATCAATAGAAAATCGGTTTATCATCACTCGACACGAGTATCGTAATCGTGCAGATCACCTGTGAACCGATTACGTATTTCCGTCGAATCAATTTATATCTATTCACTAATTGACTTATAACTGTATAATATTGACCATTGTTGATCCTTATGGTCTTGCAATCTATCTCTGATCGAATTATTTGGTCTTTCACATTTTAACCATTTACGGCCTTGCCCAGTAGATTAGGCTTTTGAGTTTTAACCATTTACGGTCTCGCCCAATAGATTAATTAACTCATGATGATTAGTTCATAGTAAATTAACTGTTAGTACATTGATGAGATAATCATTTTGTATATTCCGAACGAGACCAAATTTCAGGATATCACACAAATTTTGTCGATCATAACATATTAGCTTATGAGGCACAAGGGTGGTGTATCTCTCTCTTGGACTGATTAAATTAATTGAATCATGTGTTAAATGAAGAATTTTCATCCAAGGAAAACCATTAAAACAATGTTTGCAAAAATTGGTAGATCTCTACCCTACTAAATGATTTTCATTCTTATAAGAATGCATTCTCATCTTAGGATCATCCCAATGTATTGTGTAGCTCTTTATAATCTGCTGGGCCAAAAAAAAAACATTGTGTTCCTCTCAATTTCATATAATTACCATCATCAATCATTATTATTAAGATAGTATATTTACACTTAGAATTATGATTTATATATAAACTCTCTCTCCCCCTCCCTCCCTCCCCCCTCCCTCCCTCCATGCCTATGTCATTTATCATGTAAATACCTACCCCTATAGAAAGGTAGGAAGATCCTAGCTAGGATTTATTTATATAGGTACCCCTTAATGCTTTCCTAGACGGTAGTCCATAGGCAATTTGATATTGATTTGAATGTTAGTGTGCTTTCAGTTTATGTGAGATCCAAATATGACTCTCGTGGTACTTAAATACATGGTTGCCTAGTAATGTAGTTTGATATTCCCAAAAAAACAAATCACACATATTTTTTGGATGTGGCTATAACATTGATGTACTTTTTTAGGTCGGGCATTTTCGATGAGCATGTATAGATTTCACCAAATAAGATTCCAAGTAAATTCACAAAATCATAAAGCCGATGTCCAAAGCTAGAAGAGGTAGGCAAAAGGAGCTATTTTAGCTTATCTTTAGGTTGATTATTTAATCCAAGTCCTATTCATCACTAAAAGAAGATACTATAGGTTGACGTCCATGTCGATAAATAATACCAATACTTAATTCCAAATTTATTTTACTAAAAAATCTAGCTTTTCGCATTTGTTTATTATGTGTCAGGCCATATCATTAGCTGAGTACTCTTGTGTGACTTTCGATAATAAGATATAATAAGTGATTGAAAGACTACATCTAATACATTCAAGATGATATATTCCAATGAATCTAGAAAAGGGAACACGTCACCAAAACAAAAAAATAAGACGTCATAAAAAAGAAGAAGACAAGATCTTACCTTGAAAGATCTTGCCCTAATCAGAGATAATTGGTGATGTGGACAAATTTGTCCCATCAAAAAAGCCATATTGCTTTAAGCATGTCACTACATATAACATATAGACAAATTTCAATTCATTCAAATATGTAACATCAAAGGATAACTTCAACGGTGGAGGCGTGGTGGAGAAATAAGACCAACAATAATTCAATTAAAGTTAGAACACGTGATGTTCGTTGAATTTTTTTTATTTTGTATACAATTTTTGTCGCATCATGGGAGAAGGTGCAACCACCTTTGTCCCTCCTTTTATTCTTTTCTTTTTTCTTTTTGCCTATTGTAGTTTGAGATTTGTATTTCAACTCGCTTTCATTTCACGAGATATGTTGAAATTAGACCAGGCTATTCAGAGATTTATTGATGAGAACTAGTAAAAAACTTGACTATTTTACTCCGAGGCCAACCATCTTAGTCATATGAAAAAGGTAAGTCACCAATATCATATATGGTCTTGTCCATCATAAATCATGGTAAAATTGGTTGAAACTAAAAATTTCGTGCCCCACTCATTTTAGCTCACCTTGGCTCAATAATTTAACAAGGTATATTTTTTTCTAGTTTTCTTCACCATATGCTTGACTTGGAGGATGATTGATGATAATTATTTTCTTTATGTGGGGAGTTGTGGGTGAGTGCTTGGGATGTCATGACTCGAGAGTTTAGTAGATTGGATTGGTTTGGGGAAATCTTCAATGGTCGGTCTAGATGAGCGGTTTCTCAAAATTGCAAGCTTTTACAAGCTCAAAGCTAACGATTTGATTCTAGAACGGTGAAACAAATGAAATGCGCCACTCATCCACTCAAGTTGGCAAGGGAATTTTGATACTAGAAATTTGGGTATGAGTCGAGATAGTTTTATACATGTTTAAAATGATATTTTTCTGGTTTAATCGAGTTAGAAGTGTATATAAACTTTTGATGGATTGTAGAAACCCTAATCCTTTAACCAATTATAGATGAAGATATATATTTTGATAATAAGTTCTTGATTTATGTTGGAAATTGTGTCATTCGGATGAAAAAAATAGCCTTGTCATCCCCTTATTCTAGTTGGAGATGGGATGTGACAAGAGCTAAGAGCTTTTCTCAGCAAGGCAACAAGAATAGGAAAATTACTTTTCAACATGGATAAATATGACCCTAAAGTTTGACATATACTTTTTACATCAAATCCATAGTTACATTGTTTCAGTCCATAACTCCTGTTTGTGTGAAATATCGACTTTTCACTGAGTTAATACATAGCAAAAAATGTCATGTAAGAATATTGTTAGAGTCTAAATCATGTGCAATAGGAGTAACTTATATTCAAATACATGTGAGAAAACTAACATTGCACCATGGTTCTAGTCATAGCTATTGCACATGATTAAACCAAATTACACGATGTGGTTATGTAATTGACATAGATGGTCCAAAAATGCAAATGCATATTAGCAATCATAATAACATTACGTAGAAGTTCACAAATAGTGTGCTTATAAATTAGATCCTTTTGTTCTAGAAGTTTGACCTTAGTTGGATGGTCAAACTAAGGTAATCCATTTCGCCCTCGGAGTGGAAGTGTTCCCTATTAACATTATATAGAAGTTCACGAATAGAGTGTGTTTATAAGTTATATCCTTCGGTGAAAGGAGGTTGTGTCATCCCCCCTATTCTAGTCTCTATTCTTGAAAATTGACCTTAGTTGGATGGAACTCTTTTTAATCATATCTCTAATTAGTAGGTCACATAACCACAAACATCATCATGATCTAATTTTAGTTAGGATGTGCATGTTAGTGATTCCCATACCTTGTGGCCTATGGGTTATAAGTTACATTGGAGAAAATTATTACTAGTTGACAATATTGGCTCATAAAATGTGCTTAAATAGGTACTCATATTTCGAATAGCATAGCTATTAATTAAATCCATGATATTTCTATACCTGATCAAGCATCGGCCCTGAATATGGGCATCTTTTCCTCCATTAGTGGATGGAAAAACCTTTTGCCGCGATCAATCTTTTACCTGGCAGATTACAAACATATAGCCGATTGTATTGGGTTTCTTCTTCCCTCTGAAACCCTAAATTTTCTCCTCTCATTTATTTATTTCTTGAGTAATCATTAACTTAAACAACGAGGGGAAAATCCCATGGGCTTTTTGTGATTTCTTTTAAGCCTTGGCCCACCGCTCACTATAAGCTGTTGACCACACATATTTCTGCTTTGGTAGAGTCAACTTCAAGATAAACACACTAATGTATTTATGATTGTATGTATATATAAATTTCTCATATTGCATCTCTTTTGCGCAACCTAATCCTCATCTTGTTCTTATTTATATAATTAGTAGCTAATTCTCTTTCACATTTTCATTCAGGTAAATTGTTGTCACAATTTCAGCAATTCAAACTCCATTCAATCAAATTTGTGTGTATCTAGTATTCAATATAATCAAATTCCTCAAGATAATATAGTCAATTGTATACTAAACCTCATGACATACATAATCAGCAAAAAGGCTAGAAAAAAGTTCCTTAGCTAATTTAATGGCCCTTGTTGAATTATAAGGACGTTTCATCCTTGAAAGAAGGATAAGAAGCTAAGTTTAATTACCACATTTTAGCATGATTAACACATTAAGTAATCAGTAAGTCTTTCTTAATTCGTTGTTTTTTAGCTGACTACGAGCACAATTTGATGGTCACACTATCTGACAAATGGCCAAGTACTATGCAGTCAAAACTTTGGATTTCTAATAGTAGAAAGACTTTTCCTAATGAATAGGGGTAGCCTCCATTTTGCCCACTGAATTAGGACAAACTTCAAAAATAGAGACTCCTTCATATGATTATTTTTTTCTTTTTAATTATAGCAGTGGCAGCACATTATGAATCATGTTATGATTTGTTAACATCGATTTTTCAATTTGCCGATGTTCTCACTAAACCTATCGATAACATTGGTGTTTGTGATCCCTTTGTTTTAAAAACAAAAAATACGAAAAGAAAGAAAGAAAGCAATGGTTCTACCATGGTTGGGGGATTCCTCATGACTTGGCACCTTAGAGCCACACAACAAACCTTAAACACTAGGATAATGATGCATTTTCTTTGAAAATATCCAGTGTGGATTTATCTATAATTTATCGGGGCTGGACAGCCAATGAAGCATCGACACATGGCATTCTCTGGTGGGCACTAAAGGGGTTTTCTCTTTAATATCCTACATCAATAAATTGAAAGATTATGAAGTCAACTTTCTTTCAATTAGCTTGTCGATTATGGAAATCATGTTGCAATGACCACATTGCCACTATTTTGCATTGAAATTACAGTTTTGCTTGTAATGGGGACGCCATTTCTTTAATGCATACAAAATGTGGATTTCATTTGCCACTTCATCAGCTATTCAAAGCGCGTGCTTTTGGATTTAAGCAAAATTGATCATATTAAGCCCGCTTTAGAGAAAATATGACTCAATATTCAAAGCGCTAAATCCAGATATGTTACTAGAGAAACTAGTACTTGAAAAAGCTATAAATTTTTCAATAGGTCATCTCGCTATTCTTAGCCCTCACTTGTGAATTCGACCAAAATGCTAAATACTAATTTATCACTATTCACCCCCATGTTGGGAGATACCAATTAATCACTATTTACCCCCATGATAAGAAGCACCAAAACTCTCCAGAAGCTTTCGTGTTGTTTCAGACAATTTCGGCACGTGTTTGATACTCTTCGGCACTCTCCAATACTTTTTGATGTTTGACCAACACGTGTCAAAAAAATTTGACACTTGATCGACTTTTTCAATACTCTTCGACACTCGAGTTCAGAATTCCGGCATATAAGTTTGGAATTCTGACACATGATTCCGATATGCATGGGTCAATGTTTAAAATTTTCAATAAATGAATGGTCAAAATATAAATATGTAAAATCCTTTACCAAAAATATATATGTGTAAAAAATAATAAAAATAATAAAAGAGAAAAAAATTAATACTTTTCTCTCTTGACTCTCATTTCTATGACACACAATTTACCCCAAGTTTATTTGTTTGTTTGTTTGTTTTTTTTTTTTTTTTTTTTTTTTTATAGTTTTTTGTTTTATCTTTTCTTCAAACATGCTTCAACACGCAAGTACAGAACATGTATTGTTTATTTTTCTTCTCTTCAAGTTTTATGGATTATTAGAATAGAGTTGAATATGTTAAATTGAAATAATAAATTATATTAACAAATGGTTGATTAACGTTTTTAGCGTAAATTCATTCTAAACTCTTTTTTTTATTATCTATTTATTTGTGAACTTGAATCAAATTAATGTGATTAAAATAATTATAAAAATGATAATTTATCATGTGTATATAAAATTATACATTTAATATAAAATGTGTCACAACATGTTGAAATTCTTTATTTTTGAAAAATGATGTGTTGGCGTGTTGTGTCACATGTCACGTGTTGGTATCGGTGCTACTCAGCCCTCATGCTGGGAGATGTTTTGGTTCATATTTTATATGAATGTCGTCTCAAATGGGGAATGAGATACGCCACGCAATGCTTGGGGCAAGGTGTGCCATGTCCTTCTATCCACGATGTTATTTCGATTGTACAATTTGTGTGATGATCTCTCAAACCATGAAGGCCAGACTGGATTTGAAATCAGTGTCGAGTGAGGTTGCTAGGATATCATGTACATGGATGACCCACTTTTGACGGACTCTTAACGTCAGCTTCCTCGCCAATTTTTTTTTTTTTTTTGGGGGCGATACTCAGCACGGTCCACTTCGATCCAATGGGCCAGCGGCCACCAATTATTGGTCGGGCGGTCCGAAAAGACTTTTAATTGAGAGACCATTTTAGATCCAATCAAAGCCCAGGCATTGCGCAAATTTTGGTGGGTCTCTCGGCAACCTCAAGTGTCGTTAATACTGCACGGTCCAAATTTGTATTTTCCCATGGGCCTAGGACAGGCCCAAGTCTCCATTCTCAACCTAAAAGCCTTGTTTTTCTTTTTTTGAGCTAATGGACTGGGAAATTTAAAAGGCATTCGTCAATACAATTCGTTATATTTGAATTCAATGCATATGAAATCCGCTTGTATAGCAAAAAAATTAACGTTTTTGGAAAATAATTCTCAAAAATATATATTTTCCAAAAATATATTCTAAGAAATCATTATTCAAGGAAATGATAATATTTTCAGTATCTCTTTGAAATATAAAAGATGAACTAAAAATTATTTTTCTTCGCTTAAAAACAAAAACTTGATTCCTAGTCATTGGGGGTCTTGATCGGAGGAGCCGGGGCTTCTCGAGCCTAGCCACCGAGAACTCAAGCACAGTGTTGAAGACCCAGGCCCGAGCATCAACGATTTGGGCAAGAGAGCTAGGAGTGCCAGTAAGGGGACTGGTACGGACTTAACCCAGCCTTTGTGGACCCAAGCCGGAGCCCCAGTGGCTAAGGGGTGGGAGACGAATACTCCTGTAAAATCACAAAGTTAATCCTTCTCCTCTCTCTATCTCACTCTTCAACCCTCTCCCAGAATCCAGCTCTTTCGTCTGCATCACGGTTCTCAACCTCTGTCTTAGCTAACACTATCGAGATCCGTCGCCTCTCCGTCATGCCCAACGACGAGTTCCCTCCCTCCACATTTGTCCCCACAGGCCCCCCCGTCTCTCTATATCCCTCTCTCTCTTTCCCCATATGAAACCCTCTGTTGTCTTTGCTTGAGCACATCGCCGTCGAGCTCGTTGCATGCAGCGGAACTCTGTGTGGCGTTGAGCTCTACCTCTACCTGCAATGCCACTGGTCTAGATTTGGAGGTGTGCCTTTAGATTAATAAGCTTGACAACATCCATGGTCATGGAGAGCGTTGAGCTTCCAAATCTAGCGCCATGCTTTAGGTATGACAGTGTGGCTAGTCCATCGCCATGAGGCTCAATGATGAGGTCGATATTCCAACCGCCATGGACGTGCCACCAAGATGGGCGACCACTGGGAGCTCGAAAAACAAAAAAGCAAAGCAAAGGCATAGTGGTTGGGCTCGGCTTGGACGCATGGAAATACATATCATACTAAAGGGACGATAGACAGTGGCACATCTTGGATGGCATGTCTTGGATGCATAGCAGTGGTCGGCCTGGACACGGTATCGGCAACTCTGCTGGTGCGTACGATTGGCGCAGGCATGTTTGGTCGGCTTCAAGGTGTCTGTGAATGCAGAGGAGGAAGATAGAGAAAAAAGAAAAAAAGGGCTAGGTGCTCTGCTAGGGTTTGGTGGTATTTACAGTATGTGTAGTGAGGACTGGAATTGAATGGGTGTGTGGTGATCTAAAGATAGAGAAGACAGGTGGAATCCACCGTATGGATAACCACAGTATGGATAACTGATTTGCATCCGTGGAATGGAGCCCAGCCGTGTTCCTCATTTTTTCGCAATGGGGAGCAGGCAATGCCACTGCAGGTCGATGACATTATTATCTTAAGGACGAAGGAAGGAATGTAAATCAGACATTTTTTGCACATGACATATACCGATATTTCACTACGTTTACTGTTGAATACATCAGACAAAAAGAACATTAAAGTTCCATTCTACGTGTTGATCCCAGGCGACATTAAAATAAAAGCAGAGGTTAGAGGAGAAAAATCACATATCTTGTTACGTTTCCACAATTTCCCCATTCCCTGAGTTAGGTATTATAATCCTTTCTATCTCACCCTCTAATTAGATTTCAGCGTCTGCTGCTCACTAGCTCATGCCGTTTGATTTAGTGTTTCGATAGATAGTGAACAAAATACTCACATCGCTCCACAGCCAGATTAAGAAGTCAATTTGCGGTTCGTATGTTTGCACAAAAACACTCGTCAAGGTCATTGAAGTTCCACCATGCAGAAGTTCCTCGTGGTTTGTTTGGGAAGGAGAGAAGTGGGGAAATGAAAGGGGTGTGAAGAATGGGCTAAAGAATTGTGTTTCTGTGAGGAGTGAAGAGAAATTTTCACTTTAAAGATTTCTGGTTTTCTTTGCCAAAAGCTCAACTTAGAGGAATAGTTTATGAGGATCATTTTATTTACATGCAGGGCATGTGAATGGGTCGCTGCTACATGCTCAATTGGTTTGATTCCATAGTAGGAAAATAGATTAAGGGCGTGCATGGTTGCATTTATAATTTTTGTTCATGAACAAATTTTCTGTTTTTTTGTTCCCGAGAACAAAATTGGAACAAAAACAAGAAACAAAAAAAAAATTTATTTCTTGTTTTTGGAACAATTTTTAATAACAAATTTTCTCTTTCCTTTCTTTTCTTCTTTTTTTTTTTCTTTGGCTGGTTGCCGTCGCCGGCCATGGCCAACGATCGCCGTCGAGGGCCGGCGACGCCATCGAGGGTTGGCGACCTCGCCAGTGTCGCTGGCCCGTAGCGAGGCCGCCGGCCCTCGTCGGCCGGTTGCCGATCATGGCCGAGGCCAGCGATCGGCCAAAAGAAAAAAAAAGAAAAAAATAAAGAAAAAGGAAAAATAAAATAAATAATTTTTTTTTTGGTAAAGATAAAATAAATAAAATTTAAAAATTAAAAGAAACAAAAAAGAATACAAATTTACCAAACATGTTTTTATTCTTTTTTTTAATTCCCGAAACAAGTTTACCAAACTCGTTTTTTACGGGTAAAAAATTGTTCCTCGGAACAGAAACAATTTTTTCTATTTATGTTCTCTAGAACACTTTTTTTGAACAGAAACACAAAGAAACGCACCCTAAATGAGCCACTCATCCATTTAGTTGACATAGCATGTTGCAGTACACATTTATCACCATGAAATTTCAAAGAAAGTCTAAGAACTTCAATTATTAGATGAAGGTGTTATTTAACTCAAAATAGTTTGATACTCATTTTCAAGGGGAAAATTGTCTAAAAGTTTTAAACCTATTGCACTTTTGCCAATTCAGTCCTAAACCTTTTAATTTTGTCAATTGAGTTCTAAATTTTTCACTTTTTGCCGATTCAATCCATTCGACCAATTTTGGTTGGAAAATCCTAACGTGGACGCCGGTGGTGCCACGTAGGGACTGTCGGCGCCGACGTGGACGATTTTTAATAATATTTTAATATTTTTAAATTTCTGTTTTTTCCCTTTTTTTTTTTTTTTTCTTCTTTTTGGCGTTTTCCTTGGCTTTTCCGGTGGCCAGCCACCGGCGATAGCCAGCCAGTTGGCCTTGCCCGCCATAGGCGAGGAGGAGCATTGGCAGGGGAACCCTCGCCCGGGCACGACTCGGTGAGGGTTGCTTGGGCAAGGCCGACCCTCCCCAAGCCGGGCGGCCTTGCTGGGCGTTGGCCGAGGTGATGGTGACGCCGAGCGAGGTTGCCTTGGCCTCGCGAGGGCCGGCCTCGCTAGATCTGGCGAGGGGAGCCCTCGCCTAGGCAAGTGTTGGCCTCGCGCAGACCAGATCTAGCGGGCGTCAACCTCGCCCCTAGCTGGGAGGGCGATGGCCGACCATCGGCCATAGGCTGATGCCTGCTCGACTAGGGGTGAGGGCTGGCCTCGCCAGATCTGGTTTGGGCGAGGCCGATGTTTGCCCAGGCAAGGGTGAGCCCCGGCGAGAGCTCCAATCTGGCGAGGTCGACCCTCACCGGGGCCAGGGCAGCCTCGCCCAACCAACGCTCGGTGAGGCCACCCCGGCCTAGGGAGGGTCGGCCTTGCCCAGGCAACCCTCGTCGGGCCACGCCTAGGTGAGGGCTCGCCGGTGCTCCTCCTTGCCCGGCCGGGCCTCACTGTGGCGGGCACGGCCGATCGGCCGGTGGCCGGTGGCCAGCCATCGAAAAAGGCCAAGGAAAAGCCAAAAAAGAAGAAAAAAAGAAAAGAAAAGGGAAAAACAGAAAAAAATAATTCAAAAATTCAAAAAAATATTTAAAATATTATTAAAATTGTTCACGTAAGCACCGGCAGTTCTACGTGGCATCGCCAACGTCCACGTCAGCATTTTCTAGCCAAAATTGGCCAAATTGACTGAATCGGCAAAAAGTGAAAATGTTTATGACTCAATTGGCAAAGTTAAAAGGTTTATGACTGAATTGATAAAAGTGCAATAGGTTTAGGACTTTTTGGACAATTTTCTCCATTTTCAAGCATAGGCTAGACTTTGCTCTAAAACTAAAGTAGGAGAATATATAACCGAGGAGGCAAATAAAGTCTTGGAAGGTTTGGAATTAGAAGTTTTTGTTATGATATAATGTGAAATTTGGTGGGACTCCATCCAAGTAAAAAAAGTTCAAGCTATTTGAGAAAGACAGGGTTTTATTTAGATACGTTGACAATAACCATTAAAATAAGCAACAATAAAGCAATTGTAGAATGAACGAAATACACCAAGGCGAATTTATGATTATTTATTGCAATCATAAATAATATCAAATAATATCAAATAATCAACTGAAATTAGTTACTGGAGGATGTGTCGCGTCCTCACATTTTGCTGTCGTCGAGCCGTTAGTCATTTGATCTCCAACACCATTTGGAGGCTGAATAGCTGAGGTCCCGCTCACCTTTCCATCGTCTTCCAAGTCATCCCATAGGTACATCCCAACTCCCCACAAATAAATGTAAGCGAGAATAAGCCAGAATATCAAACGACGGATAGGACGAAGATGACTTTGAAGGAAGGGAGATTACAACATCACTGTAGCACCTGAGACAATTAGGAAAAAAACGGGCCCAGATAAAATATGGTTTTAGCAAGCTAAGAGAGTTTGCCAATGGCCAAGATGACGCCAGTTAAGAAAGCGATCGACATTGCCAGGAGTGCGATTGTTAACAGTAGCCTTGAGTGCCGCAATGCAGCCAACGCAGCTTTGAAGTCGTGTCCCTCCACATAGATGAGGTTGATGACCACGGTCATTGAGCAGAACATCACGATGGTGTTGCAAATTGCGAAGGCCTGCAACAATCTCTTGTCCAGCATGGTAGCCCTGCCCTGGCCATCTTTCGAGGCCATGTCCGACCCATTAAATTCTCCAGGAACTGCGAATCCAGCTGTGCAAGTCACAGTGGACACAAGCGTCGCCACCAGCAGATGGGTATTAACCACATCCTTCAGGTCATTTATGGTGTATGAACACGCCTCATCTCGAGCTTCCGGTCTAAGTAAGTCTCCACCTACAGCTGCAGTTTTATCAATTGTGGAAGATAGCAACACCATGAACGTCAATCTTTGTGATCGGGACCATATAAGATGGAAAATAAATAAATAAATAAATAAATAACAAATTGTTACCACATCGATAACGGGAAAGAATTTTGGAGTACTCATTTAAGGGGAAACTTTTACTTCTAAAGATTCAGTGTCCACTCTTTTTAAAGAATTAACACTAGAGCGCAAGCTCTTTTTAGATGAAAGAAAAAGGCAAGAATTAAATGTATATTGTTTGTCGTGTCATAGATTGACTTTATGATACCGAGATTATGATATATGTAGAGTGGTCAAAATTTGCCACATTGACCCCTGAATTTTTGAGAAAATATCAAGATATATAACTATTTATCTATGCATTTGTCGGAGATATTTAACTTGTTTCCACCCATGGACATATTCATGCCCACAAGTTTTAACTAGCTCCTAGTAAGACTATAGTAGACATTTGCAGAACATTAATCCTATAAGAGTCTCGGCTATCCTAGAAAATCGATCAATGCTTCAACAATGCTATTAACTGAGGGACATAATGATTTGAATATGAGATCTGTGCTTAATCAAGGTATTAGTCTATGGAAATTTCCAGCACGTCAATAAATAAAGTAGTGACTATTCATGTTACCTACCTTCCGTAATGTAGGCTCCCTTATGGAGAGATTCCGAGCAATGGTAAGAGCACTCAAGCTTTTGCGATCGACATGGGCAGGATTAATTCTTTTATCCAGCACAAGAGGAATCAAAGCAGCAGGTTGTGAATACTTCGCTGCCACGAAAGCTCGATATCGTGTATCGAAAGACCAATTTTTGTGGGTTTGTGGGCCCCAATCATGAGAATATATATTATGTGTCAATCATACAACCAACGTAGCTAGATAACTAATCACATTGCTTGCTTAATATGTGCGCTCTATTCGGCTTTTAAATTTAAATTTCAAAACTCTCCGTCTTTATTGGTTCATTGCACCATGCGTTATTGTCGTGTGGGACAATCTCCTTCCCTTGCGGTTGGTGTGGGGCTAGCCGTGGCATCATCCAATCGGCAAGCAGTCACTGCGTGACCCGATTGAAGCCCTTCTTTCTTCTCTTCGATAAGAAGTAAAATGAAGAAATCGAGCCAAAATAATTAAAATTAAGATAGGAATAGGGGAAATCACAAATGGGACAAAAGACAATGAACATGAAATTCATAGGGAATGACTCCCGTCCTCGAATGTTCAAGCATGAGCAGGATGATCTTGGGAATATAAGGACAGAAATTTTAATAACTTCAAGACAAACAGGAGTAATCCATCTGCATATGTATCATCATTTGCATCCAGAAAACTACATACTTTGAAAAAAAAAAAGAAGACTTGCACCTATTTTCAAGTTGCGGATAATTAATATCAAGATATTATTGAATTTTTTTTTCTTTTAAGAAATTGTTTGATTCGATGAATAATTTGGAACCTATGTCGAATTGGTTAGATTGATTCAATTGCAATAAAGTAATCTACTATCACTATTATGACTCATCTTCCAGCTTCATACTTCTATCTATTCTATCATTAATTAACTCATGAAGTGTCAGTTGATCAATGGTGACTTAATTTGAGAACTCGAATTTTGTGCTTAAAAGATACACCTCATCTTAGTGAAAGGAACTTTTGCCTCAGCTACTAATTTGGAGAGAACCTTTATTTAATGCATGAGGACCTCATCTCAGTGAAAGGAACTTTTGCCTCAGCTACTAATTTGGAGAGAACCTTTATTTAATGCATGAGGACCTCATCTCAGTGAAAGGAACTTTTGCCTCAGCTACTAATTTGGAGAGAACCTTTATTTAATGCATGAGGACGAACTAATTCGATTACATCCGTCGAAATTAATCAACTCGGGTATTGGAACACCTCACAGTATAATATAAGATTTGCCATTAATTTCCATTCAAATAATCATTATTCTTTTCTAATCTCTATCGATTGCCTACAGTTCTATAGTCTTTTCAGCCTGTCAAATTTTTAGATTGATTGATGATGATACATATCTTAAAACAGGGAAAAATTAATTGTCTACTTTGCATTTCAGATAACGTCTTACTTTTGATTTTCCGCTTTTACGTTTATTTTTCTAATTTTGCAAATTTGAAAATACATAAGTATGGGCTGCTTTCACAACTTTTACATTGTTCAAGGGACTATAATAATTCTCAGAGTGTGGAATCGAATAGTGCAGTACGAGCCCGCTAGAGTGAGCAGGTGCGTGGGGTTCGCGTTGGCAAGTGTCGGGGCCGGCGCGGGAGCCAGGCTTCGAAGGGGAGAGTTGGTGGTTTGAGCTTTCGCTTCTGAAGAAGAGAGCAGCGGAATTGCTGGGGTAATCAAGAGCATCGAGGGTGACTTCATTTCTTCGGAGAATTCGAGTCACTCTCTGCAGATTATAACTTCCAAAAATCAATGTTCGCTTTATGCTCATATATATAATGGGAATGTTGACAACTGACAGTGGGTTCATTAAAACCAACCGCTGTCGATTTGTCAAAGGCAACAACACATCTTTGTGAACAAGGGCGCTGTATAAATCCATAATTTGGCAGAAGTACAGCCCAAATGCCATAACTTAGAGGGGGACACTTAAGTGCCATAACTTCAAAAATGGTACACTTGAGTGCCAGTTTCAAAGTTAAATGTGACACTTAAGTGCCACTCTGGCGAAAATCCGACCAAATGGTTGACGTGACAACTTTCCGGTGAGTTTGGTCCAAAATGGCGTCATTTTGCACGCTGACGTGACGAAGAAAATGCAAAAACAACGCCGTTTGCGTTTGACGTGTAAATAATAATAATATAAAAATTAATTAAAGTAAATTTATACTTAATTTTATTTAAAATATTCAAAAAATTTAAAAAAAAAAGAAAAATTTAAAAAATTTAAAAATTAAGAAAATTAAAAAAAAGGGGGGGGAAGATCGAATGGGCAGTTGAGGGCTGAGCCCTCGCTGTCGCCGCCTCCCGCCGTCACTAGGAAGGGCCGGCGACGGGGGAGGGTCGGTCGGGGTCGCCGGCCCCGGGGACCGACGGCGAGGGCTGCGAGCCTCGCCCCTGCATCGTGGCGAGGCTCGCCGGCCCCACTGCCGTCGCCGGCTCCTCGGCCGTGGCCCCGGCGACCCCCGCCGACCCTCCCCCTCGTCGCCGGCCCTTTTCGGTGATGGCGGGAGGCGGCGGCGCGAGGGCTCGACCACGGCCCCCGTTCGATCTCACCCCCTTTTTCTAATATAATTTTCTTAATTTTTTAAATATTTTTAAATATTATTTATTTTTTTTAATTTTTGAATATTTTAAATAAAATTAATTTTAAATTAATTTTAATTAATTTTTGTATTATTATTTACACGTCGATGCGAAACGGCGTTGTTTTTGCATTTTCTCCGCCATGTCAGCGTGTAAAACGATGCCGTTTTGAACTAAACTCGCCAGAAAATTGTCACATCAGCCATTTGGCCGAATTTTTGCCGGAGTGGCACTTAAGTGTTCCATTTTACTCCGATATTGGCCCTTAAGTGTACCATTTTAAAGTTATGGCACTTAAGTGTCCCTCCGTGCTAAGTTATGGCACTCCAGGTGTCCCAACCTCTCCATAATTTATTACAATGTCTAGATTCTAGAAAGTGCAAACGAAATAATGAAATTTACCAACGTGAAATTACCAACCCGTTCGGAAAATAAAGCCTGTGTCTTCGCTGACAGATTCTTACAATTTTCACTGTGAACGTGCAAGGTTCTCTTTTGGGTGGACTTAGAATTCAAATGAAGTCACAACAAAATCCAGATGACCGGCATTTTCAGGGCAATCAAGAAGCTGTGGCAAAGCAGAAAAAGCAGTTACAAAATGCAGGCCCAATTAGCTAATCCAACGAATTAGAAGTGCACGAAAAGAACATTTATCAAGCCAAACGCACTTGCAAAAAATAGTATGTGATTGCGAGCAGGCAATTTGAATATTCGAAGGATCCACAAAACAGCAAAGTTATAATGTTGTTTAGTAAGCAGCCAAGTCATAATGCTGGGGGATCCTCAAAACAAATCAATCCTAGGAGACGAGAAAACCATGGCCAAAACCCAGATCTAACACCTACTTATGGGTGCTCCTGATGGTTTTATGTGATGGGCTTAAGGCCCGTTCGCCCATGTTGGGCCTGAAAGCCCGGCCCACAGGATCAGGGCCCATGGATGGAGGGATATGATGAAGGGGTACATTTCTATTTTTTGAGGGAATGTATATAAGGAAGGAAAGAGAGAGACGGAGACACCTTTTGGCATTTTCAACGTACGTTTGTCTCTCCTCTCTCCCTCCAAAAGAAAACCAAAAGCTTAAGGCGACACCGTCTTCCCTTTAAGGCCAATCGACATCATCGGATCGAACATGATCGTTTTTCTTTTCCTCTTATCGGCGTTAGTGTTTAATCTGTGGCTAACAAGGTATGCTCGATTCCGTGGTGTGCTTTAGGATCGGTGATACATGTTATTCTCGGGCTTGTTTTCCGCATTTGTTTTAGGGGTTCGATTTAGTGTCGAATTCGGTTTTTGGGAATCTGATAAACCCAACATTGGTATCAGAGCCCTAGTTCATGTTTTCCTGACCCCTTTCATGTTTTTTGATTGATTTTTCGCGAAAATAATCGGCCGACATGGATCGGGGCGAAAAATCCCGACACCCGAATACCGTTCATTCATTTTTTTCGAGTTTCGTAAGTTGAAATCGATTTCTGAATACATAGGGTGAAAGAGCTCGTTGAGACGAGTTCGTCAACGGGTCATGCGCCGCCGGGAGATGCCGGATGCGCCCACACGCGCGGCCAGAAGCCGCTACGCGTGGGCGCCACGCGCCAGTCGACGAACCGGCACGTGCGCGCCGCTGGCCGGTGAACCGGCACGCGCCGGTTGGCGAACCGACGCGTGCTGACGTCACCGTGACGTCACCTAACGGTTTGTAACCGCTCGGATGACGTCATCGATGACGTCATCGCCGACGACCGTTGGCGGTCGGTCACCGGTCGTCGACTTAACCCGACCAAAGCTGACTCGACCCGAGATCCGGCCGGTTGCTCGCGTGCGAGGCACTTGCCGGCCGGTCCGTTCACGACCCGGCCCGACCGGCCCGACCAGTCCAACCGGTCGGACGACCCGGCCCGGTCCAACCGGCCGTCCGACCGGCCCGCCCGACGACTGTTGACTGTTGACCGTAGTTGACCGTTGACCGTTGACCCAAAAAAAAAAAAAAAAAAAGGAAAAGAATCTGTTTCTTTTTCTAATTATGTGTATATGGATTATTTGTGACTCCTTTTTTGTTTTGCATTTGTTGCGGGAACAATGCCTCCCCTCCCATTGCGCACACCTATTCATGCAATTACTGATGAACAAAAGGAAAAGCTTTATAAGTTGATAGATGAGCTGACTGATCATCGATGGGAGAGTGGTGACTTAATTGATCACGTCCTTGAAGTCAACGGGAAAATTCAAAAGGTCATATGGAATGGTCGTCCTATGCCACAGTCTGAGATGGTGTGATTTTTCATGAACACCCTTCCATCTGAATGGCAATGAGTGTTGAATCGGATATGAGATGTCAACAGAGTTGCTTTATATAGGAAAATTGTGATGGATTTTGTAGATGAATATTACTGGATTGTTACAAGGGAAAAGATCAAGAAATTGAACAAAAGAGGATCTTTCCCAATTCGTGTACTGACTTGGTGTTAGATGTATTGGCTGATCTTTGTTAAGTGTGCTTTGTGGACATCTTATGTAATGTTTACTACCTAATTGTTGTTGATGTAGCAACCGATATGTTAGTTGTATTATGTGAAAGTATTATTATTCTATTGGATGTCAAATATTATTTGCTTTCTGTTATTGTTGGTTGCTGTGGGTAGTTCATAGAAGTTTTTGTAGCTTCATAGAATTTATTTTGCATAAGACAATTATATTAATGATAGTTTTAAGTTAGGATTTTTGGAGGATGATTGGAAACATAATGACTTTTTGATTCTGAAACCTTACTTGGAATTATTCATTAATATGATGGGTCTGTGCAAAAGGGATGCATAAATGATAGGCATTAATAATTCGTGCATATATGTCTGATGTGTTCAGATCAATGGCTTCAGCGATAAATAGCATGGTTGCCGAGCTGAACAAAGGTGAAAAGCTCAATGGTGACAACTATGAAATATGGCACATGAAAATCTAATATATGCTCGAAGAGCAAGAGGCACTAGAAGCTCTTAACCTGACCATGGTAGAACCTGAAGAAGGAAACACTGCATAGCACAAAAGAGATAAGGAAGCTTTTGTTGCATGGAAAAGAAAGAACTCTCTTGCTCGCATCACGTTGCTGAGCAGCATGGAAAATGACGTCATGCGAGAGTTTGGGCGTTTTGACAATGCCAAGGAAATGTGGGAAGCATTGGCAACGAGATTTGGTCATACTTCGGTGACTAGACTGAGGTAGCTCACTATTAGGTTTGACTCTTATAAGAAGCCTCATGGTAAGACCATGAAGCAACATCTCAGAAAGATGTCAAATATGATTAATGAGCTGAAAGATGCTGGCCATGTCCTCACTAATGAGCAACAAGTGCAAGTAGTGATTCGTTCCTTGCCTCAGAGTTGGGAGCATATGAAGGTGCACCTAACCCATAATGAAAATATCAAAACCTTTGAGGATGCAGTGCGTCATCTTGAGCTGGAAGAGGACCGCCTCTTGGCGGCTAAGCCGGAAGCTGAACTCTATCATGCTGGTTCTAGCTCACATGGAGCTTCGAGCTCCAAGCGTAAACGTCCTAACTGGTTTGATAAAGGAAAAAGGCAAGGAAGCAGGTCCTTCAGGGAAGAAACCCAAGTTTAACCAATATGAAAGAGGAAAGTGTCATCGCATGAAGAAGCTTACAAGGGTGAAATGCTACAACTGTGACAAGAAGGGTCACTATGCTCGCGACTGTCGTGAGCCAAAGAAGGTAAACACCCCTTGTACTTTTTAGAACTTTGCTTTTGTGTTGAGTTCTGTATTCTTAACTGAATCTAATCCTTTGTGGATTGTAGATTTAAGAGCGATAGACCATGTAGCGAAGGATAGAGGATCTTTCGTGGAATTCCAACGAGTACCAACTGGAACTAAGAGGATCTATGTGGGAAACAACTCCAGAGCTGAAGTCAAAGGAATTGGCACCTGCCAACTGAACATGCGTGGTGGACGCACTCTATTCCTACATGATGTATTGTTTGCTCCGGAGATTCGTCGGAATTTAGTGTCTGTTTTAGTATTGGTTAAACTAGGTTTCAATATGAACTTCCATAATAGAGGTGTGGATTTGTTTTTGGATACAAATTACTATGGTTGTGGTTATTTTTTGGATGGTTTTATTGTATTAGATATTGACTATGTTAATACAAATGTTTGTTATTCCCTTCTCACGTCTCCTAATTCGTATGATAATGATGTGAATGTGTGGCATGCTAGACTTGGTTATATTGGCCAACAGCGTATGAATAGACTAGCCAAAGAGGGCTTGTTGGGCAATATTGAAAAAGTTAATTTGCCCATATGTAAGCATTGCCTAAAAGGGAAAACGACAAGGAAACCATTTGGAAAAGGTAAAAGAGCTGAATTTCCTCTGCATTTAATCTGTTCTGATGTCTGTGGTCCAATGAATGTGAGAGGAAGGCATGGAGCTATTTATTTTATCACTTTTATAGATGATTATACTCGATTCAGATATGTCTATTTGATTTCTCATAAATCTGAAGCATTAAGTTGTTTCAAAAGGTTTATGAACTTGGTAAAAAATCAATTAGACAAGAAAATAAAAGCATTGAGATCCGATCGAGGTCGAGAATATTTATCTGATGAGTTCAGAAAATTATGTGATGAAAAATGAATAGAAAGACAGTTGTCTATTCCATGTACTCCTCAACAAAATGGTGTTGCGGAGAGAAGAAATAGAACCCTCCTGGAAATGGTTAGGTCTATGATGGCGCATGCTAAGTTATCTATTACTTTTTGGAGTGATGCGTTGTTAACTGCTGCCTATATACTTAACCGAGTGCTTTCAAAATCAGTTACTTCCACTCTGTATGAGTAATGGACAGGTAGAAAACCGAACTTAAGTTTTCTTAAGTCATGGGGTTGTGCTGCCTATACTCATGAGTCCTCTCACAAGTTTGGAAAATTGGGTCCCAGAGGAAAGAAAAGTGTTTTCATAAGATACTCCGAACACTCGAAAGGGTATGTGTTCATAGGTGAGCAAGAAAGTGGGAGTATAACTGAATTTGAATCACGAGATGTCACATTCTTAGATGATGAATTTCCTAAGAAGGGCAAAATAGGGGAAGATTACTCCCTATTTGAGACCTTGGATCAAGATAATGATATTAGTAGAGTTCGTCCAAGTGGGAGTAATATGAGAAGTGATGAATTGAATTCAACTCATTCTCAATTACAACCACATGATAAGACGACATCGTCATTATCTAATCCAAGTGGGAGCATAATGGGGAATGGTGTGCAAAGTGTACAATCTCACATACGGCGAACAAGTCGCCAAAGTATTCCCCGTCGACGTTTTGACATTGAAGGGGAAACTTTATGATTGCTCCGCAAGATGAAGATGAGCCAAGAAATATTAATGAGGCTCTGAATTGCCCTAGTAAGGAAAAATGGATTCATGTAATGGAAGATGAAATGGAGTCAATGAAATCAAACCAAGTATGGGAACTGGTTGATCTTCCAAAAAGACGTGGAGCTATTGGGAACAAGTGGGTTCTCAAAATAAAGCGAAAGGCCGATGGCTCGATAGAAAGGCATAAGGCTCACCTTGTGGCGAAGGGGTATAATCAACAGGAAGGAATTGATTATGAAGATACATTTTCTCCAGTAGTGAGATTTACCTCAATTCGCATTATTCTAGCAATAGGAGCTAGTATGGATCTTGAGTTATATAAGATGGATGTAAAGATTGCTTTCCTCAATGGAGAATTAGAGGAAGAAATATATATGGAACAACCTACTGATTTCATAGTGAAAGGCCAAGAAGAAAAGGTATGTCGACTTTTGAGATTGATATATGGCCTCAAGCAGTCATCGAGACAATAGTATATACGTTTTCATAATGCCATAATGGCATATGATTTTACAATGATTGATGAGGATTATTGTGTATATATCAAAAGATCTAAGGATCAATTTGTGATCATATCATTATATGTTGATGATATACTGATTGCCGGAAGCAATATGGAGTTTGTTAATACTGTCAAGAGTTGGTTGTCTTCCAACTTTGAGATGAAAGATATGGGTGAAGCTGTATACATTCTTGGAGTTAAGATTGCAAGAGATCGTTCGAAGAGATCGTTGTCTCTTTCGCAAGAAACATTTATAAATAAGGTTCTTGAACGATTTCGTATGCAAAATTGTAAACCCATAGACACTCCTATTGCAAAAGGTGAAGGATTGAGCCATAGACTTTGTCCAGGGACTCTACAAGAGAAGAAACAAATGAAACATGTTCCTTATGTTAGTGTTGTTGGGTGCTTGATGTATGCTATGATGTGTACAAGACTCGACATATGTTTTGCAGTTGGAATGGTAAGTAGATACCAATCCAATCCAGGTCGAGCACATTGGAAAGCTGTTAAGAGAATACTGAGGTATCTGAAGGGAACTACTGATTACAAGTTGAATTACTAAGGAAAGGATCTGCGACTTGAAGGCTATTTAGATGCTGATTGGAGAGGAGATTTAGATGAAATAAAATTTACCTCTGGATTTGTTTTCTTACTGAACAATGGTGCCATATCATGGAGTAGTAAGAAGCAAACGTGTATAGCCTTGTCCACGATGGAAGCTGAGTTCGTGGTATTATAGCAGCGGTACAAGAAGGAGTTTGGCTTAAGAGATTTTTAGATCATTTAGGTGTTATTGAGAAAGCTGCAAATCCATTATTGGTTAACTGTGATAGCCAAGCAGCTACAGCGTACACTAAAGATCCAAAATATTATGGCAAGACCAAACATATAGATACAAAGTATAACTTTGTCAAAAATATGGTTGCACGAAAGGATGTGAACTTATAGTACATATCTACGCATAGAATGGTAGCAGATCCTATGACAAAGCCAATACCTAGAGATGTGTTTTGTAGTCATGTAAAATCTCTAGGATTGCGTAGATTCTGATGTACTGGATTGCAATTTCCCTTATTTGTTCACATTTATGAACTTGTGTTTTTTCATTGTTAATGCCTATGAATTTTTGTTTGATCTTTATGTATCTTAATGTTCAGTGCATTACTTTAAGTTGAGAAACTATGTCGGACAGATATAAGATTGGCCTACTCACATGAGTAATCGCCTCTATTTACTGTGTGATAAATGGAGATGAGACTGTTTTTAAGCTTATTATCTAGGTGATAATCGAGAGCTTAAGCTTAAAATATGTGTGTCGCCTTAACTAAGTGTTAAGATGAGGATATAATACTTACTATGTCTGAAAGTAAAATACCCAACATATTTTACTTTATCTGTCTATGATGCCAGATGTGAGTTCTGATGAATTTTGTGAATGAGTAGATACGTGAACTCAAGTTAGACATTGGGTATGTCTGAACTATCATCTGTACGATATTGAAGGTGTAGACATACGCTTAATGAGAAAAAAGTTAATACCGTAATACGTATTTCATACTACGTATGCATGAGATGACCAATCAGAGTGGCAAAAGTTTGATCTCAACTTTTATATCGTGTGAGATTCTTGAGGAAAAGAGTTCCTCAATTTTAATACCCTCATGACTTTTACTTATTCTCAAGATTTTTATTTACTATTTGCTATCTTAGAATGTTGCCAATGGTCATGAATTGATTCGATCTAATGGGATATTTCTAGAAAAGCAAGCTGAACTGAAATTGAGAATTTGAAGGGAAGAGGAAGATCGAATTTGAAGAATCACATTGTATTTTTGTATTAACTGGCCGACCAATTATGACTATTTTTGTGATAATCATAATTGTGAATACAATATATATATATATATATATATATATATATATCATTGTTTAAAAAAGATCAAGAGAGATATAAATGTGATTGATCGATCTAGGGTACTGCTTACTAAATCTACTCATAGTGTGATGCCCATTATGAGCTGCTATATATTCCTAACATATGTATAGCAACAAGCTCTCAAAGTATGCTGGTCGCACGGATTATTCACCGGTATGAATGTTGAAGAGAGGTAAAGAGAATCCTATTCGGCCCACCATGTGCGAGTGGGAGATGATGGTTTTATGTGATGGGCTTAAGGCCCGTCCGCCCATGTTGGGCCTGAAAGCCCGGCCCACAGAATTAGGGCCCATGGATGGAGGGATACGATGAAGGGGTACGTTTCTATTTTTTGAGGGAACGTATATAAGGGAGGAAAGAGAGAGACGAAGACACCTTTTGGCATTTTCAACGTACGTTCGTCTCTCCTCTCTCCCTCCAAAAGAAAACCAAAAGCTTAAGGCGACGCTGTCTTCCCTTCAAGGCCAATCGATGTTATCGGATCGAACATGATCGTTTTTCTCTTCCTCTTATTGACGTCGATGTTTAATCTGTGGCTAACAAGGTACGCTCGATTCCGTGGTGTGCTTTAGGATCGGTGATACATGTTTTTCCCGGGCTTGTCTTCCGCATTCGTTTTAGGGGTTCAATTTAATGTCGAATTCGGTTTTTGGGAATCCGATAAACCCAACGGCTCCGAAATTCCGAATATCTTCCTTTCTTCCTATTAATTTTGTCTTTTTCCCTGTTCCTGCTCAAATCAGGAGCTTCCCAGCAAAAACCAGCAGAGACCCAAATCAACACCCTCTCCCACATCCCCCCAAAATGCACATCAACTAGCAAAGAAGCAGATCTAGACCAGCTCATTCAAAAATTACCCACAACGTCCAAACAACAGAACTCAAAGAAAAGCTGTGGAAGCAGCACTGTCAAACCGCAGATTTCAGATGAACCATGGTAACACACGAAGAGCATCAAAGAACAGAAGCAATGAGTCAAGAGATCAAAGAACGAAACCTGAAGGGAAAAGCAGGGCAGGACTTGAAAAGCGAAATGTGGCGTTGGGACTGGAGTGTGATGCTGCTGATGCTGATGCTCTGGAGTGGAAAGTCTGATAGTTAAGGACTTAAAAGTGGGTTTAATTGTTTCGGGGACACCGAGTGAAGTGAACAAAGATGGGGTGGCTCTTTATTATCGAACTGTAAGACGGGGGAAGCTTACTTGAGGTGGGTCATAGCTGGTGAAACTCACGTACTTTTTGGCCCTTGCACAGCTGGTGAAGAAAGAGCAGGAGAGAGAAAGAGAGAGAGAGAGCAGGTCCATAAAAATGTCACTTTGATATATAAAATATATATTTATTATATATTATATAAATATATGTTTATATATCGACAGCCCACGATTGGTGGGCCCAAATCTCACTGTGCTGTACGGCCGAAGGCCCAAACAATTTGCTCCGAATATGCACATCATAAACCATCCAGGCCACTTTGACTAACGGGTCACTATTTATTAAAAGATATAAACAAATTCTGATTCATCATATATAGAATTTTTTTTTTTTTCAAACTTATATATTCAAGTCGACCATGACGACCATTCAATAAGGGGTACATGGCAGAGAAAACAAGGCCTCTGAAATAATTTTATTAAAGGTGGAGCATGCGTTGTTCACTGAAAACCGGGCACTAATTGAGGCTAGCATCTTAAATTAACCATAACCTCAGCTTTGACTTTTCCCAGACAATTTCTGTCTTGTTATGGGAGAAGGTGCAACTCACCCTCGTCTCTCCTTTTTCTTTTTCTATTTTTTTTTAGCTCTTGCCGTTGGGGATTTGTATTTTCTCGCATGGAAATTGATTTTAATTTCTTGAGGCATGCCACAACTTGACAACCGCAGCGCTTGTCATTCATAGATTCATTCATCACATGAATCAAGCATGTGCTCTTATGAAAGATTACTCTTTTTCTATGTGTGGAAAATGTAGGTTATCAAAACCATGTGTGCTCCTAATTACTAATGTGTGGTCTGTTCCAACCTGGATCACTGTGGAAGGGGTTAAGGTTTTCTTTGTGAAAAGGACTAAAAGTTCAAGCCTGACTCATTTCAGCTCCCCTCGTTTCAATTTTTCATCCATATAATTTAATGTGGAGCTAAGCATCAAGACATTGATAGATGATCGATCTTGTATTTATTGTACTTGTATCGCCAACTTTATAGTTGTAACATTATTAATTGGGAGATCTACTAAGTAGCATCACTTTTCATCCTAGGCTTAGGGTGAGGGTGAGGGCTTGAGGCTGGCTATTGATGGACCTTGGAGATGCCCAATAGAGGGAAAAAGGGAAAAAGAAAGAAGAAGAAAAAAAGAAGAGAAAGAAAAGAAGAGAAAAGTGAGAAAAAGAAGCAGAGAAGAAGTGAAAGGAAAAAAAAAAGAAAAGGAAGAAATGAAATGAAAAATTCGAAAAAATATTAAAATATTATTAAAAATTATTTACATTAGTGTCAACCATAGGATAGAGAATGTCCATATTAGTAATTTTAGGCCAAAATTGACCGAATTGAATTAATTGGTAAAGTGAAAAGATTTATAATTCAATTGACAAAATTGAAAGGTTTATGACTGAATTAGTAAAAGTACAATTAGTTTAGGATTTCTTAGTCAATTTTCCCCCTTTTAGCATAATTTCCCTTATATTTATTGGACAAAGAAGGAGCTGATATATTTTCGTTAAAATAAAAAATAAGAAACGAAAAGAAAGAAAGAGAGCATCGGTACCACCATAGCTCAGGGATTCCCCACGTCCCGGTGCCCTAGAACCACACATCAAACCCCAACCACTTGGATAATGGTGGTGCATTTTCTTTGAAAATATGCAGCGTGGATTAATCTATAATTTAGAAGGGCTGGATGACCAATGAAACATTGACACGTGGCATCCTTCAGTGGGCTAAGCTTCTTCATCCCTCTCCCCAGAATCTAGCTCGCTCGTCTCCATCGCCCAAGGTGTCGAGCCTCTATCTTAGCTTCCACTGTCTGGTGCCGTCGTGCTTGGCGATGGTGGATTCTCCATCGCCCAAGGTGCTAAGCCTCTATCTTAGCTTCCACTGTTCGGTGCCTGGCGATGGTGCGGATGAGTTCCCTTGCTCAACCTTTGTCCCCATAGCCTTCCGTCTCTCTATATCCCTCCCTCTTTGTAAAACCTCTTTTGTCGTCTTTGTTTGAGCATGACATTGCCATCGAGCTTGTTGCATGCGGCAAAACTCGATGTGGCATTGAGCTCTACCTCGAACTTCAATGCCACTAGTCTCAATTTGGAGATGTGCCTTTAGATTAATAGGCTTGACAATGTCCATGGTCACGGAGGGCTTTGAGCTTCCAAATTGATAGTGCAACTAGTCCATCGCCAAGAGCCTCAATGGGGAGGCCGATATTCCAACTGCCATAGATGAGCCACCAAGATGGACAATCACTTGGCTACGTTTGATCATCCGAATTTTTAATTAAAATAGGACTGGATAAGATATAATAGAATATAAAATCTTTGGATTTTGCTATATCATATTCATTGTTTGATATATGATAATAGTAAAATTGGATATGTTCACATCATATTATGTACATTTTTTGGTATAAACGACATATCAGTGTAAATAAACCTAAAAGTTTACAAACAAAAATATTGAAAAAAAATTTCGCAACATTATTCCTTAATTTATTTTTATCTACTTTGTATTTTATTTTTCATCTCTTTTAAAATTATTTTATTTATTATTTTTTCCCCTTCCATCATTCTCTAATAAAATTTTATTAAATAATAAACTGTATTAATATACCTACAATATAAATTACCTAAAATATGTAATAAATATAAATATACATTTATAGATTGATTGTATATTATAAGATAGAATTAAAATTGAATATATAAATAAAAATAATATTAAAAATTATTTTTTATTTTTTTGTTATTTTGAATTTCTTATATTAGAATTCAAATATTATTTATATTGAAATATAATTTCATTTTTTTAATTTAATAATTTTGTTATTCTAGAAAAATAACTTTCTTATTATGGACATTAGAAATCTTATTCTACTTTATTCCACCATTTCGTTGGGATAATTTTATTTGGCATATATTATTCTTATATCCGATTTTATCCTGTCTTAAGTAGACATCAAATGTAGCATATAATAAATTATATTTTATTCCGAATTTTATCATAACTGTCAATACGTAGAGCGCTCGAAAAACAAATAACGCAAAATAGAGGTTGGGCTCGGCTTGGACTAATGGAAAGACACATTATGCTATAGGGACAATGAAAGACAATGGCATGTCTTGAATGTAGAGCAGTGGTCAGCCTAGACACAGCATCGACAAATCTACCAATGCTTACGATCTATGACATCCTAATTTTTTTATTCTGTTTTTGATTGAATGAGATAAGCTTTTCATCAACTCGCCTATAATCTTTTTTTCTGAGCTGATTGCTCATGAGATAACTAGTCTATCTGGTGAAGCCGTTAAGGAATTTTAACGCAATAGACTTAAGAATTCGATCAGAAATCGACTGTTCGACCATGTTAATTTGCAAGGGTCAATATGGTATCATTAAAATTGATCAAAGGTTGGAGATAGGTCGGTTCAACAGAGTCATGTGATTAAAGTGTGGGTGATTCCACCTAATTACAAATTCTCGTCGAACGGCACTAAATTGATTTTTCTGTCATTTCTGTACCCTGTGCTCGTATTTGAAACTTTGAGATGTTCACGACAACTGAGAGTTGCCAATGAGTCGAAGATGCACAATGTGGCTAAAAAATAATCGACCATGGGTCAAATTTGCTAAAAATTCATAAAAGCTACCTGGTAGGCTAGATTATGCTAAAATCGCACTCAGTTAAAATTAACTGCGAAATTGAATCCGATTTTAGAAATTGAAAGTTCTATCATGTCACGATTTATTTTAGGAACGTTGACTCGTTCTCAGAAGATTTTTCTGCAAACCCGAATTTTTGGCGAAAAAACAAATTTAGGCGTTTTTGGACCAGGAAAATTAGATGAATGTTTTTTAGCGCACTTTTGGCCATCAAGTTGGTTCAATTGATGAGGAAAAAATTAGAGGATGAATGTGGACACTTACCTTGGCCTTATGGCACATGAATTGGATTTAATTGGAGTAGGATTGAATGAAAATGGAGGGGAAAGGTCACAAATTCGTTGGCCAAGGGGGTGGGCAACATTTGGACCATTTAGGTGGCTTCTAAGAGAAGTTTGAGTGAGGAAACTTGGCTGAGGATAGGACTGGACATGATGGGGGCATGTGTGATGAGTGAAATGATATTTTGAGGAGACTTTGGAGGCATTTGGGTCCCCTTTGCAGCTGAGCTCTTCTTCTTCTTCCCTTGGCTTTGCTTTATCCATTGTTGTGCTAATTGAGAGCTCAACAAAACTAGAGGAAGCCAGCTGAAAGCTTTTGCCTGTCGATTGCCCTTCGTCATTGACGGCCCTTTGTCGTTGCTCGAGTGCTGTCGCGATCGTGCCTGCTTGCGCTCCATCCGCCCACTTGTCCCGCCTCCTGCTTGCGTCTTCGTGAGCCCAGCTCACTATCTCAAGCCTAGCTCGCTATCTCAAGCCGTCGAGCTCACCGTCCAACCGTCAAAGCTGTGCCACTGTTGCTGTCCAGTTGCCGGAGCCACTGCTGTCGCCGCTGCAGCCGCCACCATCTTGCCTGGCCTTTTTCCGCGCCAAGCCGAGCCTCGACTAGCCTCTCTCGGCCTAGAGTAGAACCGAACCTCACAGCCTAGCTGTGAGTTTCGTGGGCTTTTCTAGACCCGTTTGGACCTTTTTGGTGTCACTTTAGGCTTGTGTGTTGCTCGCCGTCACATTGCCGTCACTTTGTGGACTCACTTGCCCGCTAATTCGGTGAGTTTGCTAAACTCTAAAAGGGCTAGTAACAACACCTAGAGGGGAGTGAATAGGTGTTGAATAAAATTTTTTGTAAAGTTCAGTAGAAGTAATTTGCCTTTTGAAGATAATAGACTATAGATGAATTCAATCTTAAACAGTTAGATAAAACTTCAAATAAAATAAAGGAGTTCAGGGAAGAGAATAAGAACACAAGGTTTATAGTAGTTCAGCTTAAATCAAGCCTACGTCTACTCTCTCACTCTTACAGCCCACTAACTAGATTCCACTAAGAATCAAAAGAGATTTTATAGTATTGCAGTCTTGACTTCACAGTGAAGAATTTTTGTTGGTCTCACACAAAGTCTCACTATGAGTTTCTCTCTTTTGTATATAACTTTGAGCTCGGTGAATGAAATAACAAGAAACTAGGAAGCTTCAAACTTCGAAATTTTTCTTTCACGCTCTCTATCAAACAACTAGAGAGTTCACCTTAAATACTCATTCATGCCTTTACAACTGTTGGCACTTTCTAAAGGTATTCTTCCAATCTACACATTGAATAGAATCAATCAAGGAGATCTTGAGTCGTTAGATGATTGAGGTGAAAGCTCATTAATCTTGTTCACCCATACAAGCGGGATCTTGGTTTCCATAAGTAGAACCTTCCAAGTTTACTTGCATTCCAAAAGATTTGAATATCAGAAGTGATTTCAATAAGGATAATCCATCATGTAGGTGCTAAATCCAACCATAAAGTCATCCATAAGCCATACGAATCGAATCATTGAAGAAATAAAGATAATCTCGCATCTGGATAAGTCTTCATTCTTCAGTTTGGAAACTGTCAGTGTGGGCAGACTTTGAACCCAAAGTCTGGCGGTATTCAGACTTTGACACTAAAGTCTGGAAGTCTTCAGACTAGACTTTGGAAAGGTTTTATCAACTTCAAAACAGTAAATGAGTTTTCTTCAACAATCTCCCCCTTTTTTATGGTGACAAAACTTTCCTGTAGATTTAAGAACTTTGACCTGCAAAACAACTCTTGAGTAATACATGACATCTTATAAAAATAAGTTGATTAGAATCTGGATAGCATCGATTCTGCAACTACAGAAAACATGTTAATCCAAAAAAGATAATGACTATCCAATCACAATCAATATCACCAAAGTAAGTTGTTGCAAGCATCAGCGTCAAAAAGTTCAACAACTAACTAAACAACAAAGGTGCAATAGTCAAACAATAATTAAACAAAAGTCCAACAGCACCAAAAGTTAAGTCAAACAAAAGTTAAATCTGCACATTCTCCCCCTTTTTGTCATTAGCAAAAAGTGGAGAAGGATAAAAAAGGTCCAATCGAATCAGGAGTGTTTGGGGATGCGAACAAGCTGAAAATCCCCCATAGACTGAACAGTCTCCTTTAGCTTCCTCACCGTCTCTTGGTACCATCTACAGCTTCCTTTCCTCTTTCTCAGGTTGATGTTGCTCTGGGATTGATCCCTTTTTCTACCATATCCCATTTTAGGGGATCTTTCAATCTCAGGACTGCTTTCATCTTATTTTTCCACACATTATACTCCTTCCCGTCAAAGTAAGGAGGTTTGGTGTTGCTTTGGCCTTTAACCAAACCTAGAGCCAAAATACTAGCAATAGATCTTTAGCTTTAGAAGTAAAAACACTTCAATAAAATAAGCACATAGGCTCTGATACCAATTGAAAGGGCTGGTAACAACACCTAGAGGGGGGGTGAATAGGTGTTAATAAAAATTTTCGCAAAGTTCAGTAGAAGTAATTTGCCTTCAGAAGATAACAGACTATAGACGAATTCAGTCTTAAACAGTTATATAAAACTTCAAACAAAATAAAGGAGTTCAGGGAAGAGATTAAGAACACAGTATTTATAGTGGTTTGACTTAAATCAAGCTTACGTCCATTCTCCGGCTCTTATAGCCCACTGGCTAGATTCCACTAAGAATCAAAAGAGATTTTACAGTCGTGCAAACTTGACTTCACAAAGTGAAGAATTTCTACTAGTCTCACACAAAGTCTTACTATGAGTTTCTTTTTTTGTATATAACTTTGAGCTCAATGAATGAAATAACAAGGAACTAGGAAGCTTCAAATTGTGAAATTTTTCTTTCACGCTCTCTATCAAACAACTAGAGAGTTCACCTTAAATACTCATTCATGCCTTTACAACCGTTGGCACTTTCTAAAGGTATTCTTCCAATCTACACATTGAACAGAATCAATCAAGGAGATCTTGAGTCGTTAGACGATTGAGGTGAAAGCTCGTTAATCCTATTCACCCATACAAGCGGGATCTTGGTTTCCATAAATAGAACTTTCCAAGTTTACTCGCCTTCCAAAAGATTTGAATATCGGAATTGATTCCAATAAGGATAATCCATCACGTAGGTGCTAAATCCAACCATAAAGTCATCCATAAGCCATACGAATCGAATCATTGAAGAAATAAAGATAATCTCACATCTGGATAAGCCTTCATTCTTTAGTTTGGAAATTGTCATTGTGGGCAGACTTTGAACCCAAAGTCTGTTGGTTTTCAGACGTTGACACTAAAGTTTGGAAGTCTTCAAACTAGACTTTGGAAAGGTTTTGTCAACTTCAAACTAGTAAATGAGTTTTCTTCAACAAACTCTACTTAGGGAGTTAATGACGTTTAGTAGGTAATTAGATTAGGCTAAATATGGCTTAGGTGGTTAGTTAGTTTTGATTAGTGATTTAATTACTTAATTATGATTGTTAGGTGGTTAGAATAGATTGATTATGGGCTAAATAGATTGTACTATTTATGTGAATAGATGCATTAATTTTTTAGGCCAGTTTAGGTGGTTAAATTAGCATTTTTGTCCTAGGTTTGCATTTATTGGATTAATTTACATTTATTTAATTAATTTCGTAATTTATTTAATTATTTAAAATTTTCCAGAAAATATACCGGGATAACGGTGACTGGAATTTCGTGCTGATTGCAGTGGTATGCTTAGTTTATACAATTGATTGTTAAATTATGCAATTAAGTGGCGATTGTGACTTTTAAGCATTTATTTCAAAATTATAAAATTTTGGTATTTAATTAGAAAATATCGGGTGTCGGGTTTTGACATTGAAATTGATTTTAAATACTATATCAAATAGTGAGATTTTAAAATGAAAGATATCAATTTTTAAAGTTCGATTTGACCGTGTACCCACACACGATTATTTTCATCAAGTGTTTTTAATACGAAGAAAATAGGCCAGGTGCATTATTTTAATTGAGACATTTTAGTGCAATGCACGGTGTCCTTGGCCGGAGTTGAATGATCGTGTGATGGTTAAAAGAACCCGTCCTCGATGTGCGTTGGGTGGACAATGCTCTTATATGGGATGCCCTAGCAATGGATGCTGGATCACGGTTGAAGTCGGACCAAAGCTCCTTCAGGAATGCCGTCCTCGATGTGCATCGGGTGGACGATGCCCCTATATGGGATGCCCTAGCAATGGATGTTGGATCACGGTAGAAGCCGGACCGAAGCTCCTTCGGGAATGCCGTCCCCGATGTGTGTTGGGTGGACGTTGCCTCGCTTAAGGGATGAGGTGAAGCCTGGCTACATCAGAGGACCGATGTGCGTTGGGTAAAACTATCTGTGTGGGTATTAGTCAATTGTAACGTGTGATTGATTGAGATAAATGCATTGGATTATGGGACAAAATTGTGTGGCACGGAATGAGAGGTGTTATAACAATTTGGCCCTATAATCAAGATCCCTGTGATTGATTGAGATTGAGTGAGACGTTCTAATTGATGTGTGCATTTATTATATGCATCTGTGATATGAATTGTATTGATGTGCATAAATGAACTAAGGCGAGGTGAGTCTTCTATGATGTGTGGCTAGACTACCTCTAGACGTATTTTCTTCCTAGTTAAGGTTTAGGGGTGAACTGCTAAGACATTGTCTCATCCCGTCGTGGGCTCAATCTTTTCAAGTCCGTAGATGGCGGTCCCTCCGGTTTGTTTTGGACAGCCTCGGGGGGTTACTAAGTGGAGTATAGACGTCCCTGTCTCCGGGAGTCACTGGATCCATGAGCTTGTTGTGACCATTATCTGGGTCGATGAGGACCTACCTCAGAGGGTACCTCATTGATTCAGGGCGTGGTTTTGCCATAGGCTCAATGGGTATAGGGAAGGTCATCTTCAGGGTTTTGATATCCCCGCCATTGAGGTCAATACCGCTCCAGGCGAGGGTGTAGTAGACCCTCCTGATGGGGTTATGGAGGACTCGAAGCCCCCCGAAGCCTGTGGAGGTGGAGTTCGAAGGATTGGCAAATATGTTTGACTAGTAGGTCGTAGGACAGCTTCTTTTTGAAAGCTGATCTTTTTGTAGACAAACTAGCTTGTTTATGAAAATGTGGTTTTTGGTGAAATTGTGGTTCTACTTTTCTATCTCATATTTGTGTTGTCTTGGGTCCCCCTTGTAGCTAAGCTCTTCTTCTTCTTCCCTTGGCTTTCTTTATCCATTGTTGTGCTAATTGAGAGCTCAACAAAACCAGAGGAAGCCAGCTGAATGCCCTTGCTCGTCGATCGCCCTTCGCTGTTGCCCGCCCGCTCGTCGCGATTGCCCTCGCTTGCGTGCCATTCGCCTGCTCGTCCCGCCTCCTGCTCATGTCTCCGCGAGCCCAACTCGCTGTCCCGAGCCATCGAGCCTGCCATTCAACCGCCGGAGCCACCGCCGTTTCCCGTTGCAGCTGCCACCGTCCTGCTTGGCCCTTTTCCCCGCCAAGCTGAGCCTTGACCAGCCTCTCTCGGCTCGGAGCGTAACCGAACCTCACGGCCCACCGTGAGCTTCGTGGGCTTTTCTAGACCCATCCGGACCTCATTTAGCATCACTTTAGGCTTGTGTGTCGCTCGTCGTCGCTTTACCGTCGCCATGGACTCACCGGCCCGCTAATATGGTGAATTTACTTGTTAAACTCTCCTTAGGGAGTTAATGACGTTTAGTAGATAATTAGATTAGGTTAAGTATAATTTAGGTGGTTAATTAGTTTTAATTAGTGATTTAATTGCTTAATTATGATTGTTAGGTGGTTAGAATAGATTGATTATGGGCTAAATAGATTGTACTATTTATGTGGATAGGTGCATTAATTTTCTAGGCCTGTTTAGGTGGTTAAATTAGCGTTTTTGGCCTAGGTTTGCATTTATTTAATTAATTTTGTAATTTACTTAATTATTTAATATTTTCCGAAAATTAAAGCAAGATAACCGGTGATTGAAATTTTGTGCCAATTGCAGTGATGTGTTTAGTTTATGCAATTGATTGTTAAATTGTGCTATTGAGTGGTGATTGTGACTTTTGAGCATTTATTTCAAAATTGTGAAATTTTGGTAATTAATTAGAAAATACCAAGTGTTAGGTTTTGACACCGAAATTGATTTTAAATACTATATCAAATAGCGGGAATTTAAAAAGAAATATATCAATTTTTAAAGTTAGATCTGATCGTGCACCCATACACGATTATTTTCATTGGGTGTTTTCAGTACGAAGAAAATAGGCCAAGTGCATTATCTTAATTGAGACGTTTGATTGTAATGCACGGTGTCCTTGACCGGAATTGAATGATCGTGTGATGGTTAAAAGAACTCGTTCCTGATGTGCATCGGGTGGACGATGCCTCTATATGGGATGCCCTAGCAATGGATGCCAGATTGCGGTAGAGGCTAGACCGAAGCTCCTTCGGGAATGCAGTCCCCGATGTGTGTCGGGTGGACGTTGCTATGCTCAAGGGATGAGGTGAAGCCTGGCTACGCTAGAGGATTGATGTGCTTTGGGTAAAACTGCATGTGCAGGTAGTAGTCAATTGGAACGTGTGATTGGTTGAGATAGATGCGCTGGATTATGAGACAAAATTGTGTGGCACGAAATGTGACATGTCATAACAATTTGGCCCTATAATTAGGACTCTTGTGATTGATTGAGATTGAGTGAAATGTTCCAATTGAGGTGTGCATTTATTATATGCATCTATGATATGAATTGTACTAAAGTGTAGGAAGGAACTGAGGTGAGGTGAGTTTTCTATGATGTGTGGCTAGACTACCTCTAGACGTATTTTCTTCCTAGTTGGGGTTTAGGGGGTGAACTTACTAAGACATTGTTTCACCCCGTCGTGGGCTCAATCTTTTTAGGTCCGTAGATGGCTGTCCCTCCGGTTCGTTTTGGATAGCTTCGAGGGGTTACTGAGTGGAGAATAGACGTCCCTGTCCTCGGGAGTCATTGGATCCATGAGCTTGTTGTGACCATTATCTGGGTCGATGAGGGCCTATCTCATAGGGTACCTCATCGATTCAGGGTGTGGATTCGCTATGGGCTCAATGGGTATAGGGAAGGTCCCCTTAGGGTTTTGATATCCCTACCGTTGCGATCAATGCCGCTCCTGGAGAGGGTGCAGTTGACCCTTCTCATGGGGTTGTGGAGGACCTGAAGCCCCCGAAGCCTGTGGAGGTGGAGTTCGAAGGATTGGCAAATGTGTCCGACTAGTAGGTTCTAGGACAGCTTCTTTTTGAAAGCCGATCTTTTTGTAGAGAGACTAGTTTGTTCATGAAAATGTGGTTTTTGGTGAAATTATGGTCTTGCTTTTCTATCCCATGTGTGTTGTTTGGGGATTTATTTATTTGCTTCCGCATGTGCAATAAAATGAATGGATCGGCGACACGTCTTGGGATATCGTAATTTTATCGACCACCGAGGGATGTGCGTGCACTCGAGGTTCGGGGCATGACACGATTGCATGTGGTAAGCTTAGAGGTGGCAATAGATGTGGAATGGGGGAGAGAGAGAGAGAGAGAGAAGCAAAAGAAAGAGGGCTAGGTGCTCTGCTAGGGTTTGGTGGTATTTAGATCAAGTGCAGTGAGGATTGGAAACTATGGAAACTAATGGTACATATGATAATGTTTCTATTCCTAGGAACAATTTCTTTTTAGAAACACTTTCTACTATCGGAAATAGTTTTTGAGTATTTTAAGATGTTTGGTAACTATAAAAAAAATTTGTTTCAGGAATAGAAATACATTTGGTATAACCCCAAATATTTTTGTGACTTAGAAATTTTTGAATATATATTTATTTTTATTACATTTTTTCCTTTTTCTTTTTTGTAACATCCTCGATTTCAAGCCATAAAAATAAGGTATGAGGGTTAATAATGGGAATCAATGACATTATTCTTAGATGGACCAAGGCATGGCATGTTCGACCATGGACCCAGTCCACTCGACTGAGCCCCAATTAGGGCAAAAAATCAAGACCAACCACAAAGTTATTTTAAGGCATCTAATGGACCAATTCTAATTGGAAATTGTCATGGACAAGTTAAGAAGATTACAGACTTAGTCGCACTCATTTGATTAAAGTTTAGTAAATTCTAGCATGAACCTCAATTTTCATAGAGCCGTCAATCGTGTACAAATATAAACGACTCATCCAATGAGGTGGCACCCTATATTAGTTTTATTAATGCCTTGAATGAATTTTTAGACACAAATTAATTAATGTAGGAATAAGTCACTAGACAAATGTTAAGATTTGATTGAAGTTCTAGAATCTTCCATAACTTTTTGACTTAGTCCACCCTTATCCATTTAAGTGCCACATGACCACATCAAGAGAGAAGGAGAAAACTTGCTTCTTAAGTAGCTCAACAAAAATATCTAGGCCTTATTTAATGATTTTGGACATTAGTTCATTAATGACCATGATGAATCATCAACCTAGGGGTCCTCTAGAATTTTAGGTAAATCTTAGGGTATGATGGCCCTAGATTATAGTCTTGGTGAACAAGTCAATATGTGAACTAATCACAAGTAAACACCAAGGGACTTAGACGCCAACTCAAGAGGATAGCTAGGCCAACTTGCGTCTTAGATGTAATCATGAGCTTGTAATAAAAATCTAAGAGGAGGAGGTTTATAAATAGGAGGAGCCATTCTCACATTTTAAGGCTTGGCCTTTCTCTCCTTTCTTCTCCCTTCCTCTCCTCTCTTTCATGCCCTTCTCCTCCAAGCCACCCTAGATGCCGACCGACTACCAAAGAAGCATATTGGATCTAGGTCCAAAAAGTAATAAGTAGACTTTCTAACTCTTCGATTGGGCAATGCACTATGCGTATTGATTTAAGATCTTGTTGTCACTTGCTTATGTTTACTTGTATGTTGTGCTTGTTGTGTGTTTTCAATTACTTGTCTTTGCATCAAGTAAATCACGGTCTCACATGGATGTCGAGCACACCCGGATGTCAAGGAAATGTCTCATGTGACTTTAGACGTGCGCCAAGGTGGGTGCACGACTCACACTTGATTTCAGGACAACATTGAGACATGTTGTTACTCGAGACAGGTCACAGGTTGATGCCAAAACCAAAGTGAACATTTCCAAGTCTAGACCATGAGCCCAAATTGCATCCAGTATGAGTTTAACTTAGTAAGATATAAGAGTCATTCATTAGCTCATCTTACATGGCACACCTTTGGGCCTTTCATTCGGCTAAAAGTTTAAACATAAAATGAATCAATTGTTGCTTGAAATGCATGGACACATGATAGATTTATATGCCGACGTTGGGGGATGCCGGGTCGTTGCCTGGGGTAAAGTCCTAGATGCCGTCCTTATATTAAGATCGTGGACAATGTTGGCCTAGGCGAGGTCGATGCCTGGGGGTCACCTTGGATGTCGTTTTGATAATGAGATCGAGACGATGTCGGTTACCATGGGGGGGACCGATGCCCGGTTGTTATTAGAAGAGTCAATTAATTTAGGCTAATATGATATTAAAAAAGAAAAATGAAAGTCCATGTGTGATGCTTGCAAAAGCTGCATTTATTTTGGTATGTATTGTTAAGTTCTTGCATCAATTTGAGCATATGTTGAATTAGGTCACTTAGTGCTTGAACGAGTTTCATGAGATGCACACATCCCTTTTTGAGACCGAAATGATCATAAGCCACGGATCTTTGGAAAGTTTGTTCATATGGAATAACTCATTGTATTTGATTCTTGAAAGCACATAAATAGTTGAGAGCCTTTCATATGCATAAGTAAGGCAAAGCACGAACCTTGCTATTAATTTGCCATCAACAAGTGGGTGGTGATCTTGTATCCGATGATTGACGGCGAGAAGTCATTCTATTAGAGAATCATGGATTTCTATTTACTGAGTCATTAACTCACTCTTGTTGTTCTCACAATTTCAAGTATGTGATGGGTGAACCAATCCCGTTGCCCGTCTATCCCAACCTCCCTATTGATATGACTACCACCGTGATGGACATACTAGACTTAGAAGGGGACATCATTTATCGAAAGAAAACTACTACCTTATGGGTTTAAGAAGGGAATGAACCTAACATGGGGGCCGCTTTTGGGAGCAGCTCGGTAGAGGAGCTAGGCTACCCTAGCCTTTTGATTGATTATACATGGAAATGAAAATAAGTAGCCTATGAATATGTAAATGAATATGTTGCTCTGATTTGCTTGGCTTGCATATGTCTTGCCTAGCTTCCATGTTTGTTTGTACAAGGATTGTTTATGATCGCTTCCACATGTGCTTAACTAAAGATAAAAGACTTTCGAGACGTTTGATGTTGCTTGGGGCGTCGATGCTAACCTGCCGGTTCATGCTCTCGTACCAAGAATGGAACGAGGGTGTGACATTTTTCTTCTCCTTCCTCTTAGCCGATTGCTAGCCTTGGCCATGGTCGGCCCGGCGACTGGCTGAACGAGGGTCGACAAGGTCCCCTCGAGCCTCACTGGTGACCAACGAGCTCGTGGCAACCTCATCGAGGCCCGGTGAGGCTCTGGTGAGGTTGTCGAGCCTCATATGGCTTGTTGTCAGCCATCGCTGAGGTTGGCGATCGGCTAGGGAAGAAGAGAGGAAGAGAAAAAGAAAGAAAAGAAAAGGAATAAAGGAAAAGAAAAAAAAAGCTTATTTCTTGAGTTGTTCTGGAACAAGAAAAACTTTTTTTTTTTTTGTTTATTGTTTCTAATCTAAATCTATTCCTAGGAAAAAAAAATTACTAAACGCATTTATGTTTTATTTTTGTTTTAGAGAACAAAAGAATAGAAATGGGTGTTCCCGAAACGTTACCAAACGACACCTAAATGAGCATGAATCACGACCTAAAGAAGGAGAAAATAGATGGATCCACCATATGGATAACTTATTTGCATCCGTGGTACGAAGCCATGACCACGTTCCTCATTCTTTAGCAATGGCAAGAAGGCAATCCCAACGTAGGTCAATGACATTGCTATTGTTACGCCTTGATCCTCGGGCACGCACCCATCCCTCACCTTGGTTGATTAATAGCGACGTCGCAGGACGCATCGCCGACCCTTTCTTTTTAATATGCATGCAGAAGCAGATAAAAATCCCCAAACAATAGAACAATGGAATAGGAAAGTAGGTGTCACGCCCTGATCCTCGAGCACGCACCCATCCCTCACCTGGTTGATATAATAACGGCATCCCAAGACGCGTCGCCGACCCATTCATTTTAATACGTATGCGTAAGCATATAAATAATCCCCAGACAATAAAATAATGGGATAGAAAAGTAGGACTCCAAATTTCCACTTTAAAAGCAACTATCCTTATATACATTGCAAACCATAGTGCAAATATATACAAGGCGAATTGTTAAGTCAGGTTTTAAACCACAAGTTCATAAAACAAGGTCTACAAAAAGGAATCGACTCCCATCAAAAGAGAATTGTCCTATGACTAACTAGTCCAATAGGATCGTTAATTCTTCTGACTTCACCTTCTGCACTTCGGGCCTTCGGTCCTTCACCACAACCATCTAAGGACTTGAAAATGATTATTCAATAACTAGTGAGACTAAGTCTCAACAAGTTCTACCCCTTAAGACCTGATTAGGAAGCCAATACACCCTATGGTTGCCTAAGGGCAACAGGAGTCAAAGGACTTACCTTGGCCTCAGTTCCTTCCTACAAGTCAGTATATATCATATATATAGGAACCACATCAATTTACAGCATCAAATCAAATCATTGATCAATCGACCTAGTCGATTTCATGTCAAGCAGACTATTTCCCGGTCATATCAATTAATACTGTCTATAAGTTCGATCATACCTAGGATTGCTTATCATAAGCCGATAATAGATAGTATAGGTCGCCAAAAGCTACCTCAAATACTGAGATAATATATTATAGATATATATGCTTGCCAAGAGCTACCTCAATTTCTGATATAGTATATTATATATGCTCGCCAGAAGTTGCCAGACATACTTTCATAGCATGCTGAGAATTATATATGCTCACCAAAAGTTGCCAAATCCATTGTTCTGCTAATCTAATATGCTCGCCAGAAGCTGCTAGCCATACTTTCATAGTATGCTAATAAATGTATATATATATATATATATATATATATATATGATCGTCAAAAGCTACTAACCATACTTTTATAGTATGCTGATAAATGTATGTATATATATATATATGCTCGCCAGAAGCTGCCAGCTATACTTTCATAGCATGCTGATAATTGATCATTTAATCAATTCACCATTTTTATCATTCTTAATAAAAATACCTATGCGTGGGTACACGGTCGGCCTTAGCCAAAATATAAGATTTTCACTTTTGAACCTCCCACTATTTTCAGCAGTTCTAAAATAGATTTTTGGCGTGTAAACCGACGCCCAGTAATTTTCCACTTAATTACCAAATTTAAATAAATTTCTGAAATAAATACCCACAACCACTAAATTCACTCAATTTGTACAATCAGGCACTCAATTAAATAAACAAAGAGAACCACTGAAATCGGTACGAAATTTCGATCGTCAGCTATCCCAGCCTAATTTTCGGAAATTAATTAATTAATTACGAAAAATATTAAATAAATGCAATAAATCCAATTTAGGTCCGTAATGCCTAATTGGAAGTTGAGACGAACCCGGAAAATTTTCAAGGTTCGTTCAATAAATACTAGGAATTATTTCCTTGCTAACTACACTACGCATTTGCCTAACATGCATCAATAAGTCTCTAATTTACTTACCCTAATCTAATCTATCAACATAATTGCACTTAATCAAATCTAATCAACCCCTAAATATCATTAACCAACTAATAAGGGATTAGTGAGTAAAACTCACTTGTTTAACAAGCGTTTCAGTGCAAAATGGCGGGAACGTTGCGGGCTTGACTTTCCTCAAGGTGGGCCTAGCAATTGAGGCTCGGGACCACCTCAAAATGGGCTTTGAAGGTGGCTAGATACCCACAAACTCAGCCTATATTTTGAGCTGCAAAAACAAGGAAACAAGGTTGGTTAGGCTTTTGCTTTTGCTTGCTAGACTGTAGAGAGGAAACCAGCGGCTTCAATGGTGAAAACGGGCCGATCGGAGCTCCAGCGAGTGGGTGGTCGGCAACCGGTGGCTCCGGGCTTAAGGGGGATGTGCTGGTGGTTGGAACGGGCAAAGGAAGGGTCGGAATTGAGAGAAACTCCCGAAAAATGCGAAACGGTGCAGGCGGGCAGGGGACCGACGGACCGGCGACTGGTGACTTACAATGGCCATACGGGACGGTCGGCGGCTCCGTCCATGGCGAGGTCGGGCTTGATGGAACATTCTGGATGCCCTCATCATGGCGATGGGTGGTTCGTTTGCTGATTCATTCGGGAAGACCATCTCCAACTCAGATTTTTGGCGAAGGGTCAGCTAGAGCAGGAATCAGCAGAAGTGAAAAAAAAGGGGAAAACGGTCCGGCGATGGTGTGGTTCTTCCGGCGACTTCCTTGGCTGGTGGTGGTCTTCGAATAGCAATGATGGAGGGAGAGAGAGATGGCTTGGATGGCAATGAGGGAGAGAGAGAAGGAAGAGATGAGGCTGGAGTTGGAAGGATAAGGAGATAAGGGCTCCACACTTGCTTATCTTCCAATGCTTTGTCCCCTTGACCCAGCCATAGCCATGCACACCTTCCTTGGCTCTCAATGAGCCGCCAAGGCCTTCTTTGCAACATTGATTTGGTCCAAAATAGCTAGGGGAAGGGGGGCATACGAATTTGAGGGGCTTTGGCTTCAATTAGACATAGTTTCATCTTCAATTCAATCTCATATGGTCTATATAAATTCAATTGACATCTCAATGCTTGAATTGATATTTTTCCTCACCTATGGATCCACCTTGCATTCCAAATACGCGATCAAAAACGATTTCAGCCTTTTTCTGAACAAAAATAGTCCTATGCTGACTTTTTTCCCAAAAAGTCCCAATTTTTAGAAAATTCTTCGAGGCTGAGTTGACGTTCCTAGAATTTATTGTGACATGATAGAATTTTCAATTTCTGAAATTGGCGGTTAATTTCACTTAGGCGCATTTTTAGCGTGACCTAGGCTACCGGATAATTTTCAGAGATTTTTAGTACAAATGATGCGAGGTTGATTTTCTTCAAGCCACAATGAAACCACTCGACACATTGGTGACTCTCGATGGTTGTGAAAATCTCAAGGTTTCAATTACGGGCACAAGGCACCCAAAACGACATAAATTCGGTCTAGTGTCGTTCGATGAAAATTTTGCCATCAGGTGGAATCACCCACACTTTGATCACACATCTCAGTCGAATCGACTTATCCCTGATCTCTGGTCGATTTTGACTATGCCGTAATAACCCTTGTAGACTAGCACGGTCGAGCAGTCGATTTCTAGTCGAATTCTCAAGTCCATTGTATTAAAATCTCTTAATGACTTCCTCAGATAGTCTAGTTATCACACGAGTGATCGGCTCTGAGAATAGCACTATAGACGCATCGATGAAATGCCCGATTTATTCAGTAAAAAACAGGACTGAAATTCTGGGATGTCACAGTAGGACTCCAACTTTTCACACTTTAAAAACAATCACACTTATACACAGTGCAAATCATAGTGCAAATATATATATATATATATATATATATATATATATATATATATACACACACACACATAAGGCGAATTGTTAAATCTGGTTTTGAACCATCGGTTCATAAAACAAAGTCTGCAGAATGGAATCAACTTCCATCAAAAGAGCATTGTCCTATGACTAACTAGTCGGACAGGATTGTCAATTCTTCAAGCTTCACCTTCTATTCTTCGAGCCTCTGGTCCTTCACCAACGCCATTTAAGGACTTGAAAATGATTATACAATAACTAGTGAGACAATGTCTCAGTGAGTTTTACTCCCTAAGACCCGATTAGGAAGCCAATACACTCTAGAAGTTGCCTAACTAAGCACAACACGAGTCAGAGGACTTACCTTGGCCTCCGTTCCTTCGTGTAAGTCAGTATATATTAGATATATAGGAACTACATTAATTCACAGCACCAAATCAAATCATTGATCAATTGACCTAGTCGATTACATGTCAACATAACCATTCTCTAATCATCTTAATTAATACTATCTATGAGTCCGACCATAGTCAAGGATTGCTCACTCTATGCCAATAATAGATAGTATAGCTTGCCAGAAGTTGCGTTAATTACTAAGATAATATACTGTATATATATGCTTGCCAAGACCTACCTCAATTTCTGATATAATATATTATATATGCTCGCCAGAAGTTGCCAGACATATTTTCATATTATGCTGAGAATTATATATGATCACCAAAAGCTGCCAGATCCATTGATTCGCTATTCTATATATGCTCACCAGAAGTTGTCAGCCATACTTTCATAGTATGCTGATAAATGTATATATACTCACTAGAAGCTGCTAGTCATACTTCCATAGTATGCTGATAATTGATCATTTAATCAATCCACCATTTTTATCCTTCCCGATAAAAATACCCGTGCGTGGTACACGGTCGGCCTTAGCTAAAATATAAGATTTTCACTTTGAACCTCCCACTATTTTCAGCAGTCTCAAAATAGATTTTTGGCGCTGTAGACCAACGCTTGGTAATTTTCCACTTAATTACCAAATTTAATTAAATTTATGAAATAAATACCCACAACCACTAAATTCACTCAATTTGCACAATTAGGCACTCAATTAAATAAACAGAGAGTACCATTGAAATCAGCAAGGAATTTCGGTCGTCGGCTATCCAGACTAATTTTCGGAAAATAAATAAATAAATAAATAATTAATTAATTACGGAAAATATTAAATAAATGCAATAAATCCAATTTAGGTTCGTAATGTCTAATTGGAAGCCGAGATGAACCCGGAAAATTTTCAAGGTTCGTTCAATAAATACTATGACCTATTTCCTTGCTAACTATACTACGCATTTGCCTAACGTGCATCAATAAGTCTCTAATTTACTTACCCTAATCTAATCTATTCACCTAATTGCACTTAATTAAATATAATCATCCCCTAAACATCATTAACCGACTAATAAGGGATTAGTGAATAAAACTTACTTGTTTTGCGAAGACTGGATCACTACGATAGCGGCGCGATGGCGGCCGAATTTTGAATTGCGGCAGCGTCAACGGGTTGGACTGGGCCTAAACTCGGTCCAACAAATCTCGGCAAGGCTGAGCTTCAGCCTTGGGCTTCTGTAGGGCTGCTAGTTGCAGGCTTGGGCCTGCTTCGCGGGCCCAAGATAGGCTGAAGATGTGCTGAACTTGTTTGGGCCTCGCTGAATTGGGCTTCAAGTTGTGGGCTTACTTTGGACTGGGGTAAAGACTCAATTTATGGGCTGCTGATGGACCTTGCTGGGCCCGAGATTCATGGAGATGCTGGGCCCGAGCCACTTGAGGAAGCAGCAAAGAGCTGCTGCTGGCTTCTTGGGCTCGCGGCCTGAGAGGACATGGGCCACGAAGAAGCAGCTTCGGTGGCTGAGCTGCTTCGTTGTCCTCGTGCAAATCGGCGGAGGCGGAGGAAATTCGGTGGAAGGGTGAAGGAGCTGGGGACGCGCGGCAGTTGGCGCACGTAGAGGAGTCAACAGAAAGGGCTTCGTGGAGTGGGCTGTTGACCAAGGAAAAATTGGTGGAGCAGCAAGTGGTGGAAGAAGACACGGCGTGGGCAGGCGTTGGCAGCATAAGAGAGAGAGGTAGTGGAGATGGGAGAGTGGGCTGAGTCCGTGAAGTAGCTGCAGTGAAGATCGGGCTGGTGGTGATTTGCTTCGGTGGGGGGAACCGAGAACATGGGTTGCGACAGACTTCTAAGGGAAGAGCTGCTCGAAGGAATAAAGGAAAAAGAAATGAAAGCAAGACCAAAGCCAAGGGAGAGAGGATCTGCTTGCGTGAAGAAGAAGACAGTCACGACGTTGCGGGCGTGCACAGTAGAGAAAAGTCCAAGGAGAGGCAGCTGTCCAAGCTTGTAAGGGAAGATTGGAGAAGGGAGGCCAAAGTCAAGCAAAATATCTATTTTCATTAATGTTTTGGTCCCCACAAGCCCACAATTCAATCCTCTTTGTCCTCCCATCCCTTTTATGCATATAATTTCCACAAATAAGCAAATTGAAGCCAATATTCCAGCCCTCATATTAACATACGAATTTCACAATTTAAGCTTCAATTCTTTATCAAATTTCCCAAATTTGATGTCCAATGGTGTAGAAGAAAAATGCCATACCATTTCTGTAAGTGTCCATTACTAAATAGCTCAGTTTGAATGTCAAATTTCCTTCAATTTGGCCCATCCGAATTTCCATTAATTTTCCGCGACGTCCGAATTGTTTTTCTGTAAAAATCTCAAAATCTCCAAAAATTCTTCGAATGGTGAGTAGACATTCATAAAATAGATCGTGACATGATAGAACTTTCAATTTCTGAAATCGAGTTCAAATTTGTGGTTTATTTCAATCCGGCGTAATTTTAACGTGACCTAGTCTATCGGGTAGCTTTTAGGAATTTTTGGTGCAATTGACCCGTGATCGATTTATCTCGAGTCACAAAGTACATCTTCGACACATTGGTGACTCTCGATTGTCGTGAAAGTCTCAAGATTTCAAATATGGGCACTGTGTACCAAAACGATAGAAAAATCAGTTTAGTGCCGATCAACGAGTATTTTGTAATTAGGTAGAATCACCCACACTCGATCACATATCTCAATCAAGTCAACCTATCTCCGGTCTCTAATCAATTTCGACAGTGTCGTAATGACCCTTGCGAGACCAATATGGTCGAGCAGTCGATCCCTAGTCAAATTCTTAAGCCCAATGCGTTAAAATCCCTTAATTATTTCCTCAGATAGTCTAATTATCTTGTGAGTGATCAGCTCAGAGAATAACACTATTGGTGCATCGACGAAATGCCCAATTTATTTAATAAAAAACGAAATATGAAAATTCAGGTTGTCGCAGCTATCTTAAGGACGAAGGAAGGAACGTAAATCAGACAATTTTTGTACATGACATGTACAGAAGTTGAGTGCCAATTGCCCATGCTAATTCCGTGTAACAAATAATATGACCAGCTGTTGACACTAATTTTTATCTTTCAAAAAGGATATATAAAAAAAAAATCAAAATCAAAATCAAAATAAAAAATAAAAAATTTTAATTACTAATTTTCCTTAAAAAAAAAAAGTCGTGCGGGTCCGGGTCGGGTCGAGTCCGGCCTTGGCCTCGACCGGCCCTTTTCCCCTTTTTTTCCCTCGCATGGGCCTAGGCCCAAACCTCTCCTTTCCTTTTTCTTTTTCTTTTTCCCCGCACGGCCCAACCTTCTTCCTCCCTCCGGCCCGGCCTGCCTCATTGTCTTCTCCCTCGATCGTCTTCTGCGCAGGGAAGCAACGAAGCAGAAAGCAGTTGTCTTCTGCATGGGGAATTGGCAAAGGCGAAAAGCAAAGCCGACAAGAGGATCGGGAGTGGCTGCGGGGAGGGAATGTGATCCACAAGAGAGCCGGTTGGTAGAGTTGGATTGGTCGACGAGGGCATGCGCACGCGAGTCAAATGTAAAGAAAAGAAAGAGAAGTAGAGAGCAAAGGTGAGAAAAAGAAAAAGAGGAGACAAAAACAGGGGGGGGGAGAGCAAAAGCGAGAGGAGGAGAGGAGTAAGAGCAACCCCGGAGCCGTCGATCGCCGCCGTCGACCACCGCCCGAGTTGCCGACCGTCTACAACTTTGCTGAAGTCCATGAGGAGAAACAAAGAGCGAAGGGGAGAGAAAAAGGTAGGAAGAACTGGAGATCTGGGGGGAACGAAAGGGTGGGACAGCCGTGGGAGGTTAGCCAAGGAGTAGGGCCCCCCTAGGACCCCTCGTCACCACCGAAGAGGCATACGTTCGTCGTTGACCGCCGTCATCCCCACTGAAACCAAGTAGGCCTTTCATCGAACTTTTGGTGTGCATTTCTGGAAATGAGTCGACCGGAGCTCATCCCGACTAGTTCGGGCGAGCTCCAGCTGCCTTCCTATCCCTGTTACCCTGCTTGTTGTTCTGCCATGTCGCCTTCGAAGTCTGGATAGGTGCTCGGGCTGCAACCAAGACAAAGTCTGTTAGTTTTGTTAGTGTACACAACTTGTTTGTGGAATTTTCCGAGCAAACTTCGCCCCCCAATTGCTCCGTGTAGGGCCCCCTAGGATTGCTGGTGGCCGGAGGGACGCCGCCGCGACTAGAGAGCTCGAGCCGTGCCCCCCGTTTGCGCGAGACGTCACCGCCTTAGGTGTTCACTGTTCCGACATCCTTGGTCGCCACTGAGCAGTCACGACCAGGGATTGCAGGCTAAGTTGGGCTAGATCTGTGGTCTGGCCCACTCGGCCTTTGTCCCTGACTTGGGCCCGTCGTTTGGGCCCAAGTCAGGTAGAGCGAAGGCCTAATCAAAGGCGATCGGGCCTAGCCCAACCGGACCCGACCCGGTCCGGCCCCCGAATTTTATTTTAGTTTACTTTATTATTTAAAAAGAATTTAAAATATAAAAAAATAATTTCAAAAAATCCAAAAATAATTAAATATTGAAAAAAATTAAATAATTTAAAAATATTTTTTTCAAAAGATCCAAAAAAATTAAATATCGAAAAAATTTAAAAAAAAAAATTAATTATTTTAAAAATTAAATTAAATTATTTAAAAAAATTAAAAATTTCGAAAATTCAAAAATAATGGGGTTTGATTAGGAATTGCTATGTATTGCTTTTTAGTATAATTAGACCCTTATTTGCTCGTATTTTGATTATATCGTATGTTTAATTTGCATATTTGATTATGTTTAATTATACGTGTTTAATTTCTTTTACTGCAATTAGGGTCTTGGTAGCTATGATTGTTACTTTAATGGTTGTGCACCCGCATTATCACCTCACATGTTAGTGGATTAGTATAAAATCAATCCAAACTGCCTGCCAAAAAAATTATTTTGATGAAATGAACAAGATTAGGTACCGAAAGGGCACTAATTAATCGATTAGTGTAATTAAGTCCCCGACCCTAGTTTCTCTAGTTACGTAGGAAGTGAGGTACACTCGCATACCTCACTTGGTTTCTAGTGACAACTCCTTTTGTGCAAAATTCTAAAGAATATCCCAATGTCACGCAAGGTATGGGTTTGGGAGAGCCCACGCCATGATCATAGGCCTTAGGCTCGTCCTTTAGGCAATACCCCTAAACCTGTTCCCTCCCCTCGAGGGTAGGTCACGATAGCTTGGCGACTCTGCTGGGGACTTGGTTTTAAACCTTAAAAGACTTAGGCTAATATTAATCTTGTTCATAAATATTTTTTTTTGGCAAAGCGAGGATTTCAGGTACGTCCTAACATCAATGATGTTAAATGTTTTTGTAGAATGGGAGGTATAAGGGGAAGTGTTTGCTCACCTTTGTCTTGTAGGGAGGTGAAGGAATGTATGGTTTATTTTTCATGTATGAAGTGTTGATTGCTTATGAATTGTCATGCCTACATCCCCTGCATTGCACTCCACTTTAGCACACACAATCTGCCGCCGGACCTGGGCCGCATAAGATCACTTAGGATGGTGTTGAGGTGGATACCACTCCGACTACAAGCATGTAGTATGAGTCGCCCATCTCAACCCCAAAATTGATTTCTTGATGTCAGAGGTCCCCACCCTGGTCTGCGAGCATGCGACATGGGTCAGTCCTTTGACGAAGCCGGAGTCATGCGTAACACGACCTAGCCATGAGCTTGTTGGTTCAGTCTTGTGATCCCATGGCTTCATTTTGGGCCATCTAGAGTAGAAATTGAATCACTGTCCATGTGCATGCCTATGACCTCTACATCGCTGCTCAATGAGTAGGGTAAGTTTTTCCTAAATTCTTTTCTTCGCAATTTACTTATTAGCTTTCATTTTGGCCGGTCCATGACAAATTAGGTTGATCATATGATGGGGGTGTTCGACCTTCACATCATCTCCGTCCTGAAAGCCGAGCTTCGTGCATGGTGGAGTAGATTAGATCCAACTGGCCGTGGTTGGGTACGATCATATGTTGGACGTTTACTTCCCCTATTAGAGATAGAAACTCATTTTGGTATCGTGCAAGCGTTAGCGCATTTTTGGTGCCCTGTAACTTGCACATTTGTACTCGGTGATCACGAACTCACTCCAACCCTGGAAGAATACGGCGTTGCCATTGGAAAGCCCTTGGTGTCGGAGTTAGTTAGCCCACCGTAGGACTCGAGCATGCATCGACCTTATCTAATTTCCTTGAAATTAAAGAAGAGGACGTGAGGAAAGTTTTAAAAGCTAATCGCAAGACCTGCCCGTTTTATTCTTAAATGAGCTTTTTCAAAATGCCCAATCTTTTCAAAAGAATAGGATTTTCCTCTTAGCTTTCTTCAGGTTTGTATTATTTCCACATTGTAGGAATGCTATTAACCCTTCCATGGCATGGGTAGTTTGTGAGGTATGTATGGGAAAGGACTTTGTTAATGCCGTCCTAACCAAAACTTTTCTTTTCCTTACTCGTTTTAAAGAAAACAAAAACAAAGCTTTCTATGCTCCCCCTGAACTCTTGCAAATTTGGTTCTTTTCTCACATTAAGGGGTTCGGTAACTTGATGACCGTGAGTGGCATTTCTAACTCTAGCGACCCTATCCTAAAGTTTAGAGATAGGAAAATGTTTGCCCCTGATTATCATTATTTTGAGTGGTTAGTTTTCATGACCAACCCTGGACTTGAGGATTTCCAATGGTAAGCCAAATGGCTTCGAGTTCAAAAAGCGTGGTTCGTGTGTGGGCTTACTGGACCTATACTTTTGTTGGGAATCACTAGAGTCACCGAATATTACCCAACACGAGTCACTCGTCAGCTTTAGGAGGTTCAACAGCTTCCGCCAGCGATCCAGGAAGACCCGCTCAGGATAGACTTCCTTGATGGATGCCAAGATCACGAGGACTCCGTCACATTGGTCAAGTCGATGTGGGATATGTGCCACCCCCGGAAGCTAATTTGGCCTGAAGAAGAGTTGGAGGGGCAAGAAAAGACTTACTATGCCTCAAAAGAGTACATCCTTAGGCACAAGATCCCAAAGAGCCTCCGCCCGAAGATTCCTAAAGTGCCATTGAAGATCACCCACCGAGCCGAGATCAAGCGCCTCAAGAGGGAGCTCCAGGAAGCCGAGGAGCGTGCTTCGAAGTTAACCCGGGTTAGTGGAGTTGCCACAAGCGGAAGCCGTCCTTATTAGTTAGATTAAGTCGAGCGTAATATGTAGCAGGACCATATTCACATACATTGCAATATTAAGGAGTTTGTCTCGAGTCTCAATGTTGAAAATTGGGAGTTAAGAGAATGTCTTTTCATCTTTGAAATAGCTTCGTTGTTTAAGGGTTTTCTTTCGTGTTTTTTCTTGTATTATGTGGCAACCTGGATTTCAATGAAATGAGTAAATTGGGGCGATTAGATTTTTGTCGTGGGTTGACCGCCTAATTATTACTTATACTTATATATGCTTATCTACCTTTGCTTCAAGTACTAATAGATCTATTGTCTTCTATTAATCGTCGACACGGCCAAGCGGAGATCCCTGATTTGCACGCGCGCAAAAGTCAGAATGGAGAACGATGACACCAATGTGCGCATGGCCAAGATGGAGGACCAGCTGGCCCAACTCACCGCAATGATGCTTGAAATAAGCCAAAAGCTTAAGGAGCCCCCCGCTGTAGCCATCACTGGAACATCCACTCCTATGTTATCAGGACACACTTCCCCGTCGATGGGAGGCACGCACGTTGCCGATCTCCCCGGGAAAGAAATTGCCGGAGAAGCTCCTTTTGTCAAGCCAATCATCATCAATTTGGATCCTCCTCCGAAGGAAAACCCAACACCCCGCCTAAGTGAAGAGAGTGAAAAACGTTTGGCAAAGATGGAGGAGCGACTATGTGTCTTGCAAAGTTATGAGCTGAAAGGAGCTGATAGGTTGTCTCCATACACCAAGACGAGCTTTCCTTAGAATTTCCAAGAGCCTGAGTTCACAAGAAAGTATGACGGAACGGGATGCCCAAGGACTCGCCTTAGATATTACATGAGGAAAATGGCTCGCTACGCTGACAAAGTGCCATTTCTTATTCACATATTCCAAGATAGCTTGAAAGGCATTGCTTTGACGTGGTTCATTGCACTAGACATTGAAGAATTCACTAGTTGGGAAGACTTAACCAATGAGTTCTTACAGCAATACCAGTTTAACACCGAGCTCGCCCCCATGAGGGAAGAGTTGACTCGTGTTGAGAAGAAGAGAAATGAGTCATTCAAGGCCTTCGCGCAAAGGTGGAGGACCATGGCCTCACAAGTGAAGCCGGTCTTGAATGAAAGGGAGATGAAGCAACTGTTCCTCAAGACATTGCCCCTCGAATACTTTCAAGGGTTAGTGTTCTCGGGTTGCTAGACATTTTTACAGCTAGTTAAGGTAGGTGAAAGAGTTGAATGGGCAATGGTTGAGGGAAAGATTTCAACTGGAGGCACGAAGAAATTCCCAGCAAGAAAAGATAAGGAGGCCGCAGTTGAAGTAGCAATTGTGCAAGGGCCGCCTTTCCCTCAACCGTCCGCAACACCCACGCACAAGCTTATGATGGTTCAAGGTAGCTCATCACGAGCATATGATAACAGCAAGAGGCCCTTTCAAAAGGAATTTTCCCCACTACCACAACTGCTGTCAAAGCTGTTGCCCATGCTCCTTGAAAAGATGATGGTTGTGAAGGAGGTGCCAAGAGACAATCCCCCGAGGTTCGCTGGTTTTGATATGACCAAGACCAGTGAATACCATATGGGAGAAGTGGGGCATGATGTAGATAATTGCAATGTGCTGAGATACAAAATTCAACAGCTTCTAGACAAGAAGATCTTGGCTTTCAGGGAGGCTCAGCCTAACGTGCAGCAGAACCCCCTACCAAATCATGAAGGGGGAGTTAACTCAATTTCCGAGGACACGTGGGTGAGTCAACAGCCTCTAGTGGTGGATGCTTCCCAGCTGTATGAGTCCCAAGTGCTAGCGGCATACTATGGAGGTCAGGAGGATGTGACCCTAGAAGAAAAACTGAACCACGTCCGCAGGATGGTAGCCATGGGAGTAATCCGATGCGGAGAAGAGGAAGAGAAGGTCGTAACCGTGATAATGGCATCGTCATTTTGCTCATCGTTCTGCAACTTTGCTAGTATGTCTCGAGCGAGGAAGGTTATGCCTGGAATTTCGAAGACCCTAGCTTAGTACGAGGAAGGGGTGATAGCTATGATAACCTAAATGGTGATTGAACTATTTGATAAAGAACCCGCCGACGATATCGAGATGGGAATCGCTAAACCCATGGTGATCGACCTTATGGTCGAGGAGATGTCGGCAATCAAAGTCATGGGAGGGAACGCAACGCTAGTCACGATTGAATTGCCTCCCCAGGAGAAAGATGGAGTGATAATGCTGGAGTATCCTCCCAATTTCGATCCCAAAGCTATACCTTGGGGTTATGGAACAAATGAGGTAGATGTTGTCACGCAATCAAGCCGCTATTACGCACCTGATAAGGGAGCAGAAAAGAAGGCCGTGACCGAGGAGGAGGCAAAGCAATTTTTGGTTGTAGTAAAGTCTAGAGAGTTCAACGTGGTGGATCAACTTCGGAAGTTGCCAACTCAAATCTCCCCCCTAGAATTATTCAAATCTTCATTTGGACATCTTGCTGAAAGTCCTTAATGAGGTGCACATGCCAAAGTCAATCGATGAAGTCCAATTGGAGGAGTTCATTGGGGCTGTTTTATTGAAAGATCAAATTTCCTTTACTGATGAAGATCTTCCCCCCAATGGTCCTAATCATATCAAAGCACTACACATCTCGGTGAAGCATGAAAGCACTCTTGTTTGCAGAGTATTGATCGATAACGATTCGGCCCTCAATATATGCCCGTTGGCTACTCTCCACCGTCTTGGCATTGACCTTAGGAGAATCCGTACTGGCAAGTCGACCATGCGGGCTTTTGATGGGATGAAGAAGGAGGTGATAGGGGAAATTGAGCTTGAGCTGCTAATTGGCCCTGTATTTTTCCAAGCCGTGTTCCAGGTGTTAGATATACCAAGCGCTTTTAATTTTTTGCTAGGGAGGCCATAGATCCACATAGCGGGTGCTATTGCCTCCAGCCTCCATCAGAAGGTACGATTTGTGGTGGACAACAGGGTTATCACGGTCCATGGAGAATCCGACTTCAAGATCTACCACGAGATAGCCATCCCCTATGTGGAGCTTGAGTGTACCGAGGAATCCAGGTTTCAAACCCTCGAGCTAGTATCCATGGTCCATGTGCCTGTAGGGTCCTTCACAAAGGCTCTTAAATTGTCTAAGCAGGCCATAGCAGCGGGAAAGATTATGCTAGCAAGCGGGTATAATCCTAGAGAGGGCCTTGGATCACACGGTCAGGGTGTGCGAAAGCCCATTGAAGCTCACAAAAACTCGAAGAGGAGAGGCCTAAGATATGTTGAGGGGCGAGAAGGTCGTAGCGAGCAAGGTGGAAGGCAGATAGGCCGAAATGCCTGAGGAGGCCAAGGTGGGTATAGAGATTACCCAAACCGAGGAGGGTGAGGGCGATCAAGGCTCGTTTCACCCATTATTGGAAGAAACGTTTCCAGGACCTCCAAGGATGTTATTCGAGGAAGAGGGGGACATTTATGGTGTGGTTGAGCTATTCGAGGAAGACGTCATATGCACCATCCTGGCATGCAAGGAAACTGAGTCCTTTGAAATCATGGCTACCCCTTCAGAGTAGGGCGGTTCTCATCTAGCATAGTCTTTTGTTTTATGTCTTCTCCCCTGTGTGGGATCTCATAGTTTTTCTTTCTTTATTTCCCGTTTATGTCATTTATAATGTGAACTATGGTCAACCCCGATCTGGAGCCGTTGGTCGAGGGTGGTGTGTGTTAAAATACGGCCTTATCTTTCCTCATTCAATAAAATAGACACATGTTTTATTAAGGACATGTGGAAGCACATCAAACTAGTCCTATGATGGTCACTGAGGCCTAGGTCTCCACATGCTCCCTTATTTGACTACCTTGCAAGGACCAGGAAATCCGAGGATATGGGGATGAATTCTTGAAACTTTTACAAAAATACTTCAAAAATTCTTCGAAAAACGACATGCATCATCTTTATTATTGACATTGCTCTAACTCATCTCATCACATCTTAGGCATTACATTATGCATAATCATAATAAGGACGCATATGACTCGAACGTGCATGAAGAAAGTCTCTCAGGTCCGAAGACATCGACGATGACGATCAGAAGGGGATTGAACAGGAATGGAATCGACATGAAGGATCGAAGCCGTTGACAGAAGAGCGAACAATCACCATGAATTTAGGTGATGCAGAGAATGTTAGGGAAGTAAGGATCGGAGCATGTCTCTTAGAGTCAAAGGCAAAAAAGATGACTAATCTTTTGAAAGAATATCAAGATATGTTCACCTGGACATATGTCGACATGCCGGGATTGGACCCCGAATTGTGGAGCATGCTTTGCCAATAGATCCTGATATACCACCTAAGAAGCAAAGACTCAAGAGAACTAAACCAAAGTTGTCCAAGAAGATCAAAGAAGAAGTAATGAAGCTGCTGAAAGTAGATTTTATTGAAGCGACACGTTATCCTGATTAGGTAGCAAATATCGTGCCTGTAACGAAGAAAGATGGGCGAATCAGGATATGTGTGGACTATCGTGACCTAAATCAAGCAAGCCCCAAAGACGATTTTCCACTCTCGCATATCGATATCTTGGTTGACAGCACGACGGGATTTGAGTTATTCTCCTTCATGGACGGTTTTTCTGGATATAATCAAATCCATATGAAGAAGGAGGATAGGAGCAAAACATCATTCATAACTCCCTGGGGAACTTTCTGCTACAAAGTGATGCCTTTCGGTTTAAAGAATGCTGGGGCAACGTATCAAAGAGCCATGGTCACGTTGTTTCATGACATGATGCACAAGGAGATCGAGGTATACGTGGATGATATGATCACAAAGTCAAGACGAGGTGAGGACCACGTTGGAGTCTTGCAAAAACTGTTCAAACATCTTCGGAAATTCAAGCTACGCCTTAATCCCACAAAATGTGTTTTTGGGACGAGATCGGGGAAGCTGCTAGGGTTCATGGTTAGTAACAAGGGCATAGAGATTGATCTGTCAAAGGTTAAGGTTATCTGTGATTTACGATCCCCGACCACCACCAGAGAAGTCCGCAGCTTGATGGGGTGGCTTAATTATGTGGCGAGGTTCATCTGTTAGTTGTCTGAAACAGCGAAGCCATTCTTCAAGCTCCTGAAAAAGAATGCAAAGATTGAGTGGGATATCGAGTGTCATGGTGCCTTCGAGAAGATAAAACACTATCTCACTCACACACCAGTCTTAGTACCCCCTCTCCCTAAAATTCCCCTAATTTTGTACTTGACCATACATGACGAATCATTGGGAGTCATGTTAGCACAGAAAAGACCAAATGACCGGAGAGAATGCGCGATATACTACTTGAGCAAGAAGTGTACTGTTTCCAAGATGAACTACACAGAAGTTGAGAGAACTTGCGTGGCCTTGATTTGGGTCTTGCATAGGCTGTAGCAATACACACTCCATCACCGAATCCTATTGGTGACCGAAAATGATCCCATCAGGTACATCCCGAGAAGCCAAGCCTTTGGTTGGCAAGTTGGCCAAGTGGCAAATCTTAATTTCGAGTTTGACGTTCGAGCACAGGGTAGAAGTCCATTAAAGGTCGCACCATAGCAGACATGTTGGTAAAAAGTCCCGAGAGGTCCAGGACATCTGGTGAGGGACGTGCGAACCCCTCAAGTGCCTTAACTTTACCCAAAGGGACACTTAAGTGCCATAACTTACGAAAGGTACACTTAAGTGCCAAAATCGGAGTAAAAGGGATCATTTGAGTGCCAATTCGGCCAAAATCTGGCCAAAATGCTGACATGGCATTTTTCCGTGACCGAGCCCAAAACGACGCCGTTTTGCACGCTAACGTGGCGAAATAATGCAAAAACGGCGTCATTTTGGGCTGATGTGGTAAAAAATAATAAAAAAATTTATTAAACTAAATTAAATTTTAAATTAAGTTAAAATATTAAAAATTAAAAATTTAAAAATTAAATTTAGTTAAAATATTTAAAAATTAATAATTAAAAAATTAAAAAATTAAAAAATTTAGAAAAAATGAAAGGGGGAGGCGGCCGAGGATCGGCCCTCGCCGCCGTCGCCGGAAGGGCCGACGGCTGGCGGGGGAGGGTCGGCCGGGTCGCCGCCCTTGGCCGGGGCCGGCGACCTCGGCCACCGGTGGCGAGGGTTCACGATATACTACTTGAGCAAGAAGTTTACTTTGTTTCGAGATGAACTACACGAAGTTGGGAGAACTTGCGTGGCCTTAATTTGGGTCTTGCACAAGCTGCAGCAATACACACTCCATCACCGAATCCGTTGGTGACCGAAAATGATCCCATCAGTACCTCCCGAGAAGCCGGCCTTTGGTTGGCAAGTTGGCCAAGTGGCAAATCTTAATTTCAGAGTTTGACGTTTAGAGCCAGGGCGAAGTCCGTTAAAGGTCGCGCCATAGTAGACATGTTGGCAGAAAGTCCCAAGAGGTCCAGGACATCTGGTGAGGATAGTGATGCAGAGGAGCAAATTTTACTCGTATCAAGTGACAAATGGACGATGTACTTCAATGCTGTAGTTAATTTAGCTGGGTCGGGTACCAGGGCAGTTCTTATCTCCCCAGACGGTCAGCACTACCCTGTTGCCACTAAATTGACGTTCCCTTGCACGAATAATACTACCGAATATGAAGCATGCATTCTCGGCTTCCAAGCTGCTATTGACATGAAGATTCGAAAGATGCAAGTTTATGGTGATTCAACCCTTATCATCTTACAGACTAAAGGCGAATGGCGAAGACAGGATTCTAAATTAATTCTGTATCATGAGTTCCTGGGGGAGTTGACGGAAGAATTCCAAGAAATAGCATTTGAACATTTGCCAAGGTCTCAAAATCAGTTCGCTGATGCCCTAGCTACCTTGTCTTCAATGTTACAAGTAGTTGGAGGCTTGGACATTGAATCATTAAGAATTGAAATCTTTAGGCGCCTAGCTTATTGCATGATGATTGAAGAAGAACTGGACGGACAACCTTGGTATCACGACATCTTGAAGTATCTGCAGACGGGTGAATTCCTCGAAGGAAGTGAAGTAGCAGACATAAAGCATTTAATAAAGTTAGCATCGAAATTCTTCGCCAGTGGAGATGTCCTCTACAAAAGATCCTTTGACTCGATATTGTTAAGGTGTGTCAATGCTAAAGAAGCCGACCGCTTGATGAAGGAGATACATGAAGGGGAGTGTGGCCCCCATATGAATGGACACTTCTTGGTGAGAAAGATCATGCGACTCAGTTATTATTGGTTGACCATGGAGTCCGATTGCATTCGGCACGTACGACGGTGTCACCAGTGCTAGATTTATGGAGATAAGATAAATGCCCCTCCAAATGAGCTTCACCAAATGTCTCAACCTTGGCCCTTTTCAATGTGGGGAATTGATGTGATTAGGCCCATTAACCCCAAAGCTTCAAATGGGCATCAATTTATCCTGGTGGCGATAGATTATTTTACCAAGTGGATCAAGGACAATTCATATGTTAATGTTACTGCCAAGAATGTCGCGAAGTTCATTTGTTGCGACATTGTCACTCGTTATGAGGTGCTGGAGGCAATCATTACCGATAATGGCATTAATTTGAACAACAAAGTCGTAGATGGTTTGTTTTTCGAATTAAGCATTTGAACTCGTTACTGTATCATCCTCAGATGAATGGAGTAGTGGAGGCGGTGAACAAGAACATAAAGAAAATCCTATCAAAGACTGCCGAAAATTATCATGATTGGCACGATAGACTCCCATACATGCTAATGGTGTATCGAACTTCTATTCACACCTCCACAGGGGCAACTCCTTTTTCACTCGTGTATGGGATGGAGGCAGTCTTGCCTATTGAAGTCGAAGTCCCTTCTCTAAGGGTCCTTTTTCCAATCTACGCTCAATGAGATTGAGTGGATGCAACAGAGGCATGAGCAGTTAAACATGATTGATGAGAAGAGATTGCAAGCTGTATGTTATGGACAATGCTATCAGAGACGAGTTGCAAAAGCCTTAAGTCGAAGGGTACGTCCTAGATACTTTGAAGTCAACGACCTGGTGCTGAGGAAAGTGCTTCCGATTATACCAGATCCTCGTGGCAAATTCATCCCGAACTATAAAGGGTCGTATGTCATTAAGAAGATTCTACCTGGTGGTGCTATGATTTTAGTTGAAATTGATGGCAGTGAATTGCCTAGACCTGTAAACTTAGATACAGTCAAGAAATATTTTCCATGATTGAAATCAAGGTCGAGGAACCACTTCATGCATAATCTGAGTCACATGGCATCATGCATAGCATCATAGATATCATACATATATCACATACACGCATATCTATTTTGTTTTAGGCACCTTACCGTTCGATGAGGAAATGGCGGAGGGAAAAGTCGATTCAAAAGATCCATCAAGTCTCCGCACAAATGGTTGAAAATCATTTTTTTTATAAATGAGAGGTAAAAAGGGGGCATGGCGCCATTCGTACAACCTATTTTCTGGTGTCACTATATGTGGCACCCTCGACGGCCCCCAATCTGATTGGGTCGCCACAGTTCACTTACCATTCACTTTCCCTTAGAACATGTCACTCTAATAAAATTATCATTTGCAGCGGGTCCATACAACCTGGGGGTTTACACATTTTTTTTCGATAGGTCCCTTGTGCAATTCATATACGGAAGAACTTCCAACAAACTCCTTTCCTTATATTCGGAAAACGATGCACACCTACTAAATGTTTATAAGTAAAAGCCGTACACTTTTATTTACTTAAACCAGATAGACATCATTCATTGGTACATCAAAATGCCGTAGTCTTCTATACTTGGCTATATTTCAAAGGATGACCGACATCTTCTCCAATAGTCATATACTTAAAGTCCATCGATCAGTGTCGACGTCCAAACGTTCCTCCCTTTGCTATCCTCCTCCTCGCAATCATATCCAACCACTCGATCCGTCTACTAGTAACAATGGCAGCAGAGGTATCCTATCTAGTCTGAAATGTTATTCCCCAAAAGGGGTGAGTACAACCACTCAGCAGGTAAAGGAATCCAATAACCTCTCAATGCATCATACAAGTCATACATGCATTGCAGGCATTACTTACCTTGAAGCCATGCATATACTATCATGCATCATCACCACAATCATAACACATACATGTGTATCATCACGTCATACTCATATCATCGTCATCATGACATTATTATATCACACACATGTCATCATCATCATATACATGACACCATCATACCGTACACATGTCATCATCATCGTGGCATCATCATATCACACATGTCATCATCATCATGACATCATCATATCACACATGTCATCATCATCATATACATGACACCATCATACCATACACATGTCATCATCATATCACACATGTCATCATTATCATGACATCATCATATCACAACATATATGCATGTCATCGTGCCATATCATATATCATCATCATATCATGCATATCATCATGCCATGGGTGATCATCATCATATCACATCATACATCATCATCTTCATGCATATCATCATGCCATGGGTGATCATCATCGTGTCATATCATGTCATGCATGGTTCAATTTCCACTTTTAGCTTTCAATTTGATCACCACATCACCCTTCCTCGGATCATCAATTTCATCTCGTATTTTACACTCGCATCCCATGCGAGAAAAATAACCCTTCGGCATTCAGCCATTCAAGGCCACCGGGCATCCGACCCCCCACATTCCGAGCATCTCACATCCCAACTGGCATCACGAGGCATCCTCTTGGGCAAAGACCTCCGACGAGGCTTCCGGCATTTACACTCCCTGGCCAGGCATCTCGCATCCCAACTAGCATCGCGAGGCATCCCCCTGGGCACAAACCTCCAGGGCTTCCGGAATTATGTACCAAAATACCACTAGGCCTCCCCTGTAATTACGTATCGTATACCATCGGGCATCCCGACACTCCTGGGGAATCTCCGGGCTCGCCATGAAAATGGTTTTCCCGCCCTTCGGAATTACGTACCGACATACCACCAGGCCTCCCCGGAATTACGACCGTATACCACCGGGCATCCCGACACTCCGGGGCATCGTCGGCTCACACCTCCGACAGTCTTCTCATCACCACGATGCATGTTCTTATACATCTCATTTTCAATTTCACATTCACAATTATGGCTCAATTTCAACATGGCATGCGATGTGATGGCAACCAAGATCATATTCATCATTGAATCCATACATGCATCTCAAATCATTATCGTACATGCAGCAAGACCTCATCATACATGCAACAAGGTACAATAAAATTTATGGACTTCGTACCAATTAAAATAATCCATTTTTCATGCCCTTTTTACATTTATTTAAATTCCAGCTTGTGCCACTTTCGAAAATATTAAATTAAAATATCCATACGACCTCCAAAAATTACGAAATTTTACCAAGTTATAGCCAAGACATGAAAGTACATTTTTCATGAAGACTCCAAGTCAGATTCTTTTAGATTATTTTCTACAGTCACACGAAGCTTCTGGATCCAACACCGGATCGTCCAGTACATGCTTCTCCGAAATACTGAGTTTTCACCTACCTATTCTTCTTCGTTTCCTCTGAAATTTGGATATGTTCTACATCAAGATGTTCTATACAAGCTTCATGAAGAGATCTAAGCCTAATAACCAGAGTATAGTCGTCATTTAGGTCCATGAAGTCTCGGGTGTCCTGTAATACATCTCCAGAATTACCGTCTTCAAGATCTATTCGATTTACTAGGTTATACTTGTTCATTTTGCTTCAAATTTGAGTATGTTGTAGTTTAAGATGTCCCCTACAACTTTCATGTAGAAATCGAAGCCAAAATCGAACTCTAAACATGCATACAAGCTCTCACAAAGTTCTGGCTCAAACGATTCATGCGAAAACCTTCCAGATCTAGCATCTCCGTAGGATGAGAGTTTAACCCTCAAATATCCATAATTTTGCACCAAATTTTAGTTTGTTGTAGTTTAAGATGTTAGCTACAACTTTAATGAAGAGATAAAAGTCAAAATCGAACTCAAAACATGCATGCAAACCTCCACAAGATTCTGGCTCAGGCGGACTCATGCGAAAACAGCATGCAACTCAAGAACAAAACACATTAGCTTCACTCCCATGCCTCCAAACGTCCTAGATTTCGACCATACATGCAAAACATTGGTGCAAGAGTAGAAAGTGGATTCCCAACTTGCCTCTAGACCACTCAAACGGTGGCACACGGCGGCGAACACAGCGGCACATGGCGGCGAACGGCGACGATTCCTTCCTCTCCCTCTCGGCCGCACTCTCTCTCACGCAACTCCCTCTCTCTCTCACAACTCTCTCTCTCCCTTTGGCTTGGACGGAAACCCCTCACCAGCCATTCTCTCTCTCCCTTTTATTTCCCCCTAAACTTAATCATCGCAGCTGCATGTGGCCGCCCAAGATGGCCAATGGGGGCAGCCACACCTTGCACAGCCTCCACGCCACTTGGCAGCTCGGAGGAAACACATGGCCTCCTTCATGCAAGATGGGCCTCCATCTTCGGCTGGGCTTGGGCCAGCAATGGGCTGGTCGAATAGGGGGCTGGTGTGGGCTGGTTGGATGGGCTTTGGGCCTAAAAATCAGCCCACCCCCTCCTATTCCTATTCCATTTAATCCCCAATTAAATAAACACCTAATTTCAACTTATAAGCCCAAAAACTCTATAATTTAAATCAATAAAATTCTACTTATAAAGTGCACCACCAAGAATAAGATTTTCTATATCAATTTGCACTTTAATGATTCCTTGGGTCACTTGAAGACACACCTCCATCCAAACAATCATCCTTTAAAATGCTTGGCCTTAGAATTTTTGGCCCACTAACCTTTTAATAATCTATTAACATTTTCCACTTAAATAAATACCTAACTTGCAAAAGTAATAAGGCCATAAAACTTGTAGTCACAAATCCATAAATTCCAACTTATAAAACACATGGCCAATGATAGGATTTTCTTTCCTATCACATAATTATCCATTAAAAGCTTGGCCATAAATCTTATTGCAAATTATGGATTAAATGGCCATAAAATAACTTGATGGTACTTCCATCACCTATTCATAGACTTTAATGTAACTAGAGGTTGTTATGAATTTTGGGATGCCACACTATACGTGCTTCATATCGGTAATCCTCAAAGAGAGGAGCTCGTAAAAATGATTTTATTCGGATTAAAAAAAGGTGAAACATGAATCATGCCAAACAAGGAGTGCTTAGGATGAAGAAAGGTAATCCATTTCCAAACACATCCTTCAAACACTTTCAAGAGTTGAGTGAAAAACAACCTTCTCTTAGGATAAAGGATCCATTCGCAATGAGAGCGAAGATTGAAATGATAAAGGCATTTCCTTCATCAATCCCAAGTGCCAAGCCGACATATTGCTAGCCCTTTGGGCAAAATAGAGATGATCCTCCAAAGTACCCTCGTCGAGAATGACCCAACATTGGGGCAGCATAGAGGTTACGGTCGTTTTGTAGAGCGAATGATTGGGAAAGATCCTATTACTTTCACTTGCATCAATCTTCTAGTGGTAGCTTTAACGGAATTCTCATTAGATCTTGACTCATCCCAATGTGAAGAAAAGCATTTCATTCTCTGTCCAAATACCGATACCCGTTGCTTTAGCCAATTTGGGCCTCGATTGTTCATTTTTGAACCCCGAGTGGTGATCATCTCCTTCACCGGGGCAAGGCATAAGGATTGACTGGAATATAATTGGCAGTCATGAGAAAATGTGAAAAGCATCTCGAAAGTCATAAGCACTCCAAAAGTTCAAAGAACAAAAAGTTCGACAAATTAAGGGGCATGAAAAAAGCAAGTGTGCCCGGTAAAAGCAAGGCCAATGCTCGTCAAGAAAAAGAGCCAAAAGGCTACATCTTATGTGAAAAATTATCACAGTCCAAGTGCCTGCGAAAAAAAAATTGTAATTGCAAGTGCAAAGAAAATTAGAAAAAAAAAGGGGCAAAGCTCCCAGGCAGAAATGTTTAGTCAATGGACTTTCAAGAATGTGTTGTATTTCCAAAGCCAAATTCTCTCGAAAGGTCGAGTGACCCGGTCACGATGCCATGATGATCACTGACTCTCAAAAACCATATTGAAAATTTTAAGCCCTTCGAGCCTCTCCCGAGCCAGCATCATAACCCTTTCCGAAGCCTCTTCTAATTGGGATGATTTGAGGAAATGAGAATACCACAAAGAAGCTACCGTCAAGGAGTGGAAGTAATTCTATCTTGTCTCATCTTCCAAGCTCTCGACTTGTAAAGCCGATGAAGATAGTGACCAATGTTCCTTTATTGGCCTCAAAGCAACAATTCCTTTATGTAAGCCCTAGTTGAGCCTATATTTGTAGCCCTTTCAAAAGACCTTTTTTATTGATCAACTTGTGCTCGTCACGAATGTTTTTGAAAGCCTTTGACATGGGTTATGTGAGATACCCTCTACAATCAGTTACTTCCCACGTTACAAATAGATGGGATCAAGCAGCTATGTTATCGAGTGTGTGAAAAGCCCTTTCGATTAAGGAGCTCTAGTTTGGCATGCTCAATGAACTTTTTTTCACAAGTAAAAATCGTTTTAATAAAAACTTGTCTCCTGGAGAATTTGATGATTAATGATACATCCCCGAGCAAGATGACAATTTTGCGCTACATGATGCTAATTGACATCAAATGTTTTCTTTAAAGTAGTCGAACCTAGCTTGATTAACTTGTTCGATTAATGCTGTAATATTGTCAATACGACTCTTGATGACGCCCCTAATGACATTTGCTCAAGTTGAGTTTGACAGATTCCTCGGTGAAGCCATGCAGTTTTCAAAAGGTTCGTGGGTCTATCCTTAAACCACAAGGTTTGTGGGTCAATCCTTAAACCACAAGGTTCGTGGGTCTGTCCCCTTAAACCACAAGGTTCGTGGGTCAATCCTTAAACCACAAGGTTCGTGGGTCGGTCCCCAAACCACAAGGTTCGTGGGTCTATCCTTAAACCACAAGGTTCGTGGATCCATCCTTAAACCACACGGTTCTGCGGGTCAATCCTTAAACCACAAGATTCGTGGGCCTATCCTTAAACCACAAGATTCGTGGGTCTATCCTTAAACTACACTTTTAAAATGTTCATGAGTCTATTTTTAAACTGCGATTTTTTCAAAAGGTTCATGGTTAGCCTTAAATTATGTTATCTACAAAGGTTCATTGGTTTCCCTCAAATTATGCATTTTCAACCCGGTCGAAACCCGATGTTACACAGGGAGACCTCATTCCTCTCTTTCTTTTTATGACCCGGTGAGCTTTGTAGCCCGAAGAGCTTTCGTAGCCCGGAGAGCTTTTGTAGCCCGGAGAGCTTTGTAACCCGGAGTCCTTCCTATGACACGGTGAGCTTTGTAGCCCGGAGAGCCTTGTAGCCCGAAGAGCTTTTGTAACCCGGTGAGCTTTGTAGCCCGGAGTCCTTCTTATGACACGGTGAGCTTTGTAGACTGGAGAGTTTTTGTAGCCCAGAGTCCTTCCTATGACACGGTGTGCTTTGTAGCCTGGAGAGCTTTTGTAGGATGGAGAGCTTTGTAGCCTATAGTCCTTCTTCCTATGACACGGTGTTCTTTTCAGAAATCTGAGTCTTTCTTCATCTTATTGACAAGATGCGTTTCCATAGTTATGAGTCATTTTCCATCAACTCCGATGCATGCTTACGCATCTAGGGTTTTTCTATCGCCTAAATAATTTAGGTGTTTTCTATCTTTGATTGCAACCTCTTCGAGGCTACATTCAAAGAGGGGTAGTTGTTGACACTTAATTTTATCTTTCAAAAAGTATATATATATATATAATCAAAATCAAAATCAAAATAAACAATTTTAATTATTAATTTTCCTTATTTTAAAAAAAAAGTCGTGCGGGTCGGGTCGTCCGATCCAGCCTTGGCCCGACTCGGCCCTTTTTCCCCTTTCTTTCCCCCACATGGGCCGGGGCCCAAATCTCCTTTTCCTTTTTTTTTTTCTTTTCCCCTCGCGCGGCCTAGCCTTCTTCCTCCCCCTCCGACCCGGCCCGTCCCATTGTCTCTCCCTTGACCGTCTTCTACGCAGGGAAGGAACGAAGCAAAAAGCAACCGTCTTCCGCATGGGGAATCGGCAAAGGCGAAAAGCAAAGCCGACAAGAGGATTTGGAGTGGCTGGCTAGAGGGAGCACGATCTGTTGAGAGTTGGCTGGCAGAGTCGGCGGATTGGTCGGACGAGGGCACGCGCGTGCGAGCCGAATGGAAAGAAAAGAAAGAGAAGCAAGAGAGTGAAGGTGAGAAAAAGAAAAAAAAAAGCAGACAAAAATAGGGGAGAGCGAAACGAGAGCGGGAGAGGAGTAAGAGTAACCCAGAGCCGTCGATCGCTGCGGTCGACCACCGCGAGTAAGAGTAACCCCAAAAGCCGTCGATCGCTGCGGTCGACCACTGCCAGAGTTGTCGACCATCTACAACTCTGTTGAAGTCCAGGAGGAAGAACAAAGAGCGAAGGGGAGAGAAAAAGGCAGGAAGAATCGGAGATATGGGGGAACGAAAAGGTGGGACAGCCATGGGAGATTAACCAAGGAGTAAGGCCCCCAGACCCTCGCCACCACCGGGAGAGCCGTATGTTCGTCGCCAACCGCCTGTCATCCCCATTTGAAACCAGGTAGGCCTTTCATCGAACTTCTAGTGTTCGTTTCGGAAATGAGTCACCCGGAGCTCATCCCGACTAGTTCGGGCAAGCTCGGGTCGCCTTCCCGTCCCCGTTACCCCGCTTGCTATTCTGCCATGTCGCTTTTGAAGTCTGGATAGGTGCTCGAGCTGCTACTGAGACAAAGTCTATTAGTTTTGTTAGTGTACACAACCTGTTTGTGGAATTGTCCGAGCAAACTCCGCCCCCCAATTGCTTTGCATAAGGCCCCTTAGGACTACTGGTGGGCGGAGGACGCCGCCGCGACTAGAGAGCTCGAGTCGTGCCCCCGTCCGCCCGTGACGCCGCTGCCGTAGGCTTTCGCTATTCCGGCATCCTTGTTCGCGACTCGAGCAGTCACGACTAGGGATTGCAAGCCGAGTTGGGCTAGATCTCGTGGTTTGGCTCACTTGACCTTTGTCCCTAACTTGGGCTCGTCGTTTGGGCCCAAGTCAAGCTGAGCGAAGGCCTGATCAAAGGCAATTGGGCCTAGCCTAACCAGCCCGAACCGGGTTCGATGGGAGATCAACCCGACTTCCGCAGATCGGATCGAGCTCGAGGTTCGGTCTCCGACCAGGACCCAACTTCCACAAGTAACGGGCCGAACCGAGTCCGGTCTAACCGAACCCGATCCGATCCGATCAACCCGATCCGGGTCCGGCCCAAATTTTATTTTAGTTTACTTTATTATTTAAAAAAATTAAATATAAAAAACAATTTTGAAAAATCCAAAAAAACATTAAATATTAAAATTAAAAATTAATTTTTTTAAATTTTTTTCGAAAGTTCAAAAAAATTAAATATCGACAAAAATTAAAATAATAATTATTTTTAAAAACATTAAATTAAATTATTAAAAAATAAAAAATTTTGAAAATTAAAAAATAATGGGGTTTGATTAGGAATTGCTATGTATTGCTTTTGGTGTAATTAGACCTTTATTTGCTCTTATTTTGATTATATCGTATGTTTAATTTGCATATTTGATTATGTTTAATTATACGTGTTTAATTTTATTGCAATTAGAGTCTTGGTAGCTATGGTTGTTACTTTAATGGTTGTGCACCCGCATTATCATCTCGCGTGTTAGTAGATAAGTATAAGATCAATCCAAATTGTCTGCCAAAAAAATTATTTTGATGAAATGAACAAGATTAGGTACCGAAGGGCACTAAATTAATCGATTAGTGTAATTAAGTCATCGACCCTAGTTTCTCCGGTTTGCGTAGCAAGTGAGGTACACTCCCATACCTCACTTGGTTTCTAGCCAACCTCAATAGGCTAGTGGCGACTCATTTTGTGCAAAAATTCTAAAGAATATCCTAATGTCACGCGGGGTATGGGCTTGGGAGAGCCGTGCCATGATCATGGGCCTTAGGCCCGTCCTTAGGCAGTACCCCTAAACTTGTTCTCTCCCCCAAGGGTAGGTCGTGACACCAACTTTAATCACAAGCTAGTAACATAAATGAAACGCATGTTTATACCGTTTTTGATTTAGTGTTTCGATAGATTGCAAGCAAAATGCTCACATTGCTCCAAATCCAGATTCGAAGTCGATTCGTCGTTCATATGTTGGCGCAAAAGGCTTGGTCTATAAACATTCGTCAAGGTCATTCAAGTTTCGCCATACGGAAGTTCCTTGCGTTTCGTTTGGGAAGGAGAGAAGTGGGAAAAGTTGAGTTTCTGTGAGGAGTGAAGAGAAATTTTCAAGTAACTTTTCTGCTTTTCTTTGCCAAAAGCTCGACTTAGAGAAATAGTTTATGAGAATCATTTTATCTACATACGGGATATGTGAGTGAGCGTACGCTACAAGTCCAATTGGTTTGATTATAGAGCGGAGAAATAGATGAAATGAGCCACTCATCCATTTAGTTGACATAGCATGTGGTAGTACGCATGTATCACCATGAAATTTTATGGAATGTCCAAAAACTTAAATTATTCGATAAAAACATGATTTAACTCAAAGTACTTTAATACTCATTTTCAAGCGTAATATGGACTTTGCTCTAAAATTAAAATAGGAGAATATATAACCGAGGAGACAGATAGGTCTCCAAAGGTTTGAACTTAGAATTTGCTGCTTTGATATAATATGAAATTTGGTGAGACTATGTCCGAGTATTAGAAGTTCAAGCTATTTGAAAAAGATATGGTTTTATATGGATTCTTTGACAATCGCCATTTAGAATAACACAATAAGAAAGCAACTGTAGAAGGAACGATACACACCAAGGTGAATATATATTTATTTATTCAAATAATAGGATATGATAATTTTTTGATTTTCTTTGTTATTCTTTTCTTTCTCTTTTCTCTTCCCTTTTTGCTTTGGCTGGTGAACCTTGCCGACCCTCGCCTTTGGCCAAGAGCCCAAAGGAAGAAGGGAAGAAAAAAAAAGAAAAGCATTAAAAAAATTTTAAAAAAAAATTGAAAAATATTAAAAATATTATTAAAAATTATTCATGTAAACGCCGGCTAACCAATATTAAGCAGATTGATTGAATTGGTATGAAAGCAAAATGTTTAAGACTCCATTGGTAAGAAAAAAAGTTTAGAACTAAATTGACATAATTACAATAAGTTTATGACTTTTTTTGATAATTCTTTAGGCAAAACTTAGTAGTAACTAAATGCATATCAAAATTAGCTAATCCAAAGAAGTAAAAGTTCACAAAAAGAATGTTTATCGAATTAACTGTAATTGCAAAAGAACATGCAATTGCGATGAAGTGATTTGAATACTCGAATGTGCATGCATGTTCAGTGAGCAATAAACTCATAATTTTTAGAGGATCCTCAAAAGAGATCAATCCCAAAAGACAAGGAAAACATTGCCAAAACCCAGGACCAACAGAATATTACGAAGAACGTTAAAGAACAGAAGCAATAAGTCAAGAGATCAAAGAAATAAAACTTGAAGAATAAAGGACGGCAGGACTTGAGAAGAAAAATATGGTGTTGGGAGTGGAGGACCATGCCGATGCCGATGCCGATGCCGATGCCGACGTTGATGCTTATGCTCTGGAGTGGAAAGTCCGATAGTTATAGGACTTGAAGTGAGTATCCCTATTTCGCCGGCAATGTTTGGAATTTGGAGACAAGTAAACAAAGATGGGTTGCTCCTTATCCCCACACTGTACGATAAACCTACTTTAGGTGCATTATGGCTAGTGACCCTCAATTATTTTGGCCTTTACATCTAGAAAGAGCAGCAGCAGAAAAAGAGGGCGTGTCTATTTCATTGAAAATTTATTGCTGCTCGAAAAGATTTTTGAAAAATTCAATTTCAGACAAAATAAACCATTTTCTTTTCTGTTTGTTTGTGCCAAATCAAGTTAAGAAAAATAGAGTTCATGATGTTTGATGAACAGCTAATTGCAATAAAATGCATTAACATAGTCTAATTTAAACTAATTTAACGAATATAAATTAGCAAAAATCAAGGAAAATGATTTCCTTCTAATCATAAGGAGAAGCCGTTTTTCCCAGTATAAAATCATTGTTTTCAATCCACAAATGCTTTGTATAGATAGATCAGTTTTTCGTCATTTAAATATCGAAAAATCAAAAGATAGTTTTCCTTAATCATTTTCCCTCATATGAATGGGCCTTGGTCTATTTCAAAAGCTTGTGATTGTCTGTTTCTTGAAAAAGCAAAAGGTGAAAAGGCTTGCTTTAGAGCTGATTGTGAGATGCCGAGAAGATTCTGCCACATAATAAGTCGATAACCTGCATCACAAATATTAATCTTCCCAAAATTGTTAACTTGGATGCTGTCTTTTTCATCGACCCTTGTCATACGTCAATTAACTAAGTAGGCTATCATTTTTTGATTTTTTAAAGACAACGTTAAAATTAACCTCAGATCAAAGGGATGAACTAACAAAACCGTGATAGTAGAATTACACTTTACTTGCAATAATGCATGTAGCCGATACAAAGATGTTAATAAATACGGCCGACCTCACATGCGATCTACTCCGCTTAAAAGGCCTTCTTGGTATATGTGCTTACGATTCATGCGATAATCGTTGATATCTCTTTGAGATCAAATTGAAAGTTCGTGACTTTATGCCAGCCGGAAGATGGGATTAATGTGAGATACAATGTGGAAATCAAAGAATGCAAGTCTAATTTATCATTCTGAAGAAGAGTAGAGAGAGACCTGAGAGGCTGATTCGTATAGACCAGGGTCGCGTGCACGTGAGACAAGACCTAGCACGTGCGGGAGACGGGCAGATACTTTTCTAGTTCTTATTATCAACCACAAAATTGTCTATCCCAAAGTATGAACTTTCTCCGTCTCACAATTAGTTCTCAAGCAAGCTTTTTTTCAACTCTTCGATCCAAAAAATTGTTGAAATCAATTCCATTTTGGTCTGAAGTGTTTTATTTTATGACAAATTCCAGAGATTATCTTGTTAACAGATGCTCTAAAAAGTTAAATTGTGACTAGTGTTAGTTGTTTGTTTGTAAAACAAACAAAATATACTTTTCTTGTTCCATATAGGAAAGTTGACAGGAAATGGGCTAATTTATAAGTGTGAGCCTTTTTAGTGTGTTCAAATTAAAAAGTTGGGGTGTGGGTAAGATCTCACAATACTCGAATGCAAGTGCACAGTTATTTAGCACACTTAGCACTAACCCATTTATTTTTTGATTTCATTTTGTATGGTTATTTTATGAACCTTTATTAGTTGAAATATTTTTTTTTTTCATTAAGTATTTTTGGAAATTATGAAATTCGGAATTTTACATTATAAAAATATATTTTTCAATCATTTTTTATTATTCCGAATTTTATATGCCTCTTCATGATAACCTTTGAAATTATACTTGTTCAGTTTGCAACATTTCACGAAGGATTGCGTTTGTTTATTTTGCAATCTTTCTCAAATGGTTGCATTTGCTTACTTTGCAACTTCTCCCGAAGGGATTTCTTTATTCATTTTGCAACCTTTCGCAAAAAATTGCCTATATTTTTTAAGACCGATGTTTATATATGTTAGTTTTTGGCATGAATGCACAGAGTCATTTCAAGTCTTCTTTCCAAAACCATAACCGTCATTTCAATTATTTCCTAGAGAGATCATAGAGAAATACTAGAATTACTATATAGTATTCTTATTTGAGATTTTGTTGTATCTTGGATAATATTTGCTAGTAACCATTAACAATATTGCGGGGCAAATAAATCCTTAAAGCAAGTGATGTTATGCCTCAAAGTTTGATTTGATTGTTTTATTCAATTTGAAGCCATATTTTCCAACAACTAGTTCATTATTTAACCTAACGTAAGCAAAGTGGATAACATTACAAAGGGTCTCATTTGACCAGTTCTAACTGGCAATACTCTCGATAGTTCTTCTAAATTCTGACTCGTTGAGCCCTTTGGAGTGAACTTTAGGTCTCAAGTATTGAGTATCATCATACAATTGGCCTTTACGAGGATTTTTTTTTCCAATCTAGAAAGGGAGAAAGAGTAAAAGTTGTCTGTCTGAATCGACATAGTATGACCTATCAAATCGAAACTACATTCATGCATGTGCAATGTCATAATAATGCTGGATCTTAATTCAATGATTGGACAATAACTTATATTCCGCAAAGGGGCGAAAGAGATAGGTTCATCAATGTATTGGAATTTTGGAGGTTGAATTTGACATCAATGACATTATATATTAGAATATCATGTTATTGTCAAGCCCAACAAGTTATTTGATTCATTTAGCTAATCCATAAACGATATATATATATATATATATATATATATAATTTTCTTGTATATATATGTATATTTTTTTTAGAATGATACGAGATTTTGCATTCGGTAATCGACTTTTATGAGTGCATCGAACACACAAATATTATACTTCTTGACAACCCATAACTGGCGGGCCCAAATGTCAAACTTACATGATCTAGTCGTCCACGATGGCTCTATTAGTAAAATAAAAAATCTGAGCGTCGCGTGGTACATCAGTAAGGGTGGATGGCAGAGAAAGGAAGGCCTCTAAAACAATCTAATTAAAGCTAGAGCATGTGATGTTCGCTGAAAACCGTCCACTAAATGAGGTTTAGCGTATAACTATATATCATGAAAAGTCGAGACAATAGAACACATCCTCTCACATGCGTTTCAATTAGATGGTGAATTAATAACCCATTCTGATATTTCAATTCTGTCCGTTGTAATAAAGAAAATATAACATTTCCAATTCCCTTGATATTGGCATCGAAGAACTTTCAGTTATAGTGAGTGTTTATTTTCCATATTTTTATTGGACCTAATAAAGCCCGATAACTTATGTATATATTGATTTGATTACAATGAAAGATGAATGGTTGTGAATATAATTAGATAGAAAGATATGCTCGGCATGAAAAAAGGAAACTTTTATGAGTCCATAAAAAAAAAAAAAAGCTAATTTTATAAAGGATGTTAATTGTTTATCAACGATTCGATAAAAAAATAAAATAATTTAATAAAAAAACTAATTCGATCAAGAAAAATCAATTCTGCCGAAGTAAGAGTTATCGAAAAGAATAATATTTAGAATTTATAAATTCATATATATGTTAATAGCATTACTTTTAGGGGTTTGGCAAATAAAATGTATGTACGACATCTTCTCGATAGACCACTATAATGAAATGCATATCAAATAAGATAGGGATTATTAGTACTATTTGTATCAATTGACAACAATAAATTTAGAACAATAGAATAAATCAATTAAATTTGGACTTCATTAAGTGATATTTTCAAAAACAAAATCAAAGAAAAAAATAGAAAACCAAAAATATGCATTAGTGGGTTGATTTGGAAATATAAAAGAACCAAAGTACAATTCGAAGCTTAAAAGATAAGTGGAAAAACGAAAGATAACTCTATAAAAAATTGATATTTGTTTTGGAGAAAGGAAATCGAATTTTTGAAAAAAAAAGAAAGAGAAGAAAACACCAGCGCTGCCATGGAGAGCGCCAAGCTTCCAAACCGAGCGCCACGCCGGTCGGTTTGACGGCACGGCCAGTCCATCACCGCGAGCCTCATTGGGGAGGTCGATTTCCCGATGGCCAAGGACAGGTCGTCGAAAGAGGTGCACGGCTACCATCACAGAAAACCAAAATCGAAAGCAAAGGCACGGTGGTTGGGCTCAATAAGGACGCATGGGAAAATGAAGCATACCGTACAAGGACGACGGCATGCAGTCTAGACAAGTTGATTTCATAAGAGGTGAACTTCTACAAGTTCAAAACTAAAGATTTAATTTCCAAGTGGTGAAACGGATGAAATGACCACTCATCCATTCGACTAAGACAATATGTCATGTGACGCATGTATCATTATGATGTTTCATTAAATTGCAACACAATTGTTTAGAAAACTTAAACTATATACCCCAAAGCATAATTTAGTTCGAATACTTTAATACTCTTTTAAGTAGTAGACTGAACTTTGCTCCAAGTCTAAAATATGAGAATATATAACGTAAGAGGTCTGAAAATATTTGAACGAATTTCATGCTTTGATATCATGTAAATGCTATGGAACTACATCCAACTATTCTAATAATACGAGGTATTGAAGGAAGAGATGGTTCAAATTAAATAATTTAATAGTCACCATTAATGTAATGCAATAGGAAAGCGACTATAGAATGAGCCAAATCCAGCATGGCAAATATATATTTGTTTTTGCAAATCAATTTTCACCCGACCATCTAGAGGTAGACGGCAGGTCTTGCTCGCCATTCTATCCCTCTTTGAATCTTCCTAAATGAATGTCTCAATCTGTAGAAAATTATTCACATGAATAATTGATTAATCAAAACAATCGGATCCATATACGACCGTAAAAATACCGAAATCAATAAGTACAATGGAACTAAACATACATGTTTGAGCCATTTTCACTTGAAGAAAAATAGATCAACTTGATAATCAGATTGAAATGTCAAATCTTCTTTCTATGACCTATTTCAATATAGCAGCTTTCAATGGAATTAAGAATTTATAAGATAACCTATCATTTTATAGGCTAAGAATGACCTAACAAAACTTAATCAATAGAATATGTTGGGCCCCCATTACGGGTTTCGAGTTAAATACATTGCGCTATACTTTGTTGCTCAACTAGGCCCGTTATTAATAGATGCCAAAATCCAATTCAATAAGATCACTCAAGGATTTAACAAATATTGGAATATCCATTAATCCGATTATTTAAATTAGAAAATCAATTATTAATGTAAACCCACATTATTAGAAATTTCCAACATTCTCCTACTTGGGCTACATTAATTAACTTATTTTTATTTTGAAAAGATTTTATATTGAAAATGACACTATAGAGTTTAATAACTAAAATTTTGTTTTATGTGGCCACAACTTTAAAAATAATATTCCAATAACAACATCTTAAAACCGATCCAATCCTATATAATCTTAGTATATGACTATGGGGATCAATGTGTAAGAAAAATATCACAATACATGACATTTCATAATCAAATATAATAAACATTATATTTTCATGGATCATGGCCTAGTAGTATAGTAAGAAATGGTGCCAACATGTGATCAAAATATACACTATTTCTTATCGGTCCTCAATGCAATTCTCAACAACATGAAAGTGTATTGGGGTAATTTCTAAACAACATGAAATTGTACGATTATGTCACAATCATCATGATCTCATAATTAGTGACATCCAACTGCCTTTAAAAAAAAAAAAAAAAAAAAAAGCCCACCAATATTTCTAAGAATGGTAAATAAATAAATTTGGTCATTTCTTTATTTCGGCATAAAAATGTTTCCTGTTTTGGTGTTAGTATTGAATTTTTCCGTTCAGCTCGTCCAAGTTTCATTCCTTTTCTATGGTGATAGTGATACTATTGGGCCACCGTCCCAGTTGCTAAGTCAGCTTAATGTCAATACTTGATAGGCGTTGGTGATTGCTCATCGCCTGAAACAGTTCTCATGGCTAACAGAATATTCACTTCAAATGATGGGAGGCTACAAGAGCTGACTCGATCATCTCTTTGGGTGGTCACTCTAAAACTCTAGAATCAGAAGGTCTTGATATAACGTAATTCTCTGGGCAACAACTATGAAGGTGCACAGAAATGGTGCTGGTGTAAAAATTGCATACAGCAAAGATGCCGGGATTCTGTTGTTCTTGTTGGTTAGTGGAAGGAGTTGGAGATTTCTTTCGGCAAAGCAGACTGAAAAGATATAGCATGCTTATCAGCATTGAGTTATGCTGTGCATAAAATGGAAGCAGTAGGCCACATTATTGAGACAAGGTACATCATTTGTTTTATTCTTGAATTTTCCTTTCCCAGAGGAAAAAGTGTACTACTCGAACTGTTCAGAGTTGCTCTGTTGAAGTTCACGTGTCATCATATTCATACCTATCCATGAAAGTAATTGTACAGATGTGTACTCATTTTTTGTACAGAAGTGCACTCATTTAGCTTCGCACCATCATCTTTATCGGAAAATTAGAGGATCCCAGACATCTGCTATACAGGTTAACATTCTGAAAGTGTGAGCTTTGCTGAGCCTTAGGGCATTTGTCTACAAGAGTAAGCTTTTGCGGTTAACAATCATGTACAAAGAGCCAACTATCCTTTGCCTTTCGACTGTAACTTGGACTGACACCTATGGTACTTGATAGTGCTAAGGTAGCTTACCGAGTATCAAAAGTGAAATCTCTCTACTTTTAGCTTATACAAGACCACTTAATTTCACGGTCGCATAAGCGACCTTCTTTTATTAAGAGCTGAACAAACAAGTAATAGAAGAGAGGAGAGAGCCCTCTAAGCACCCAAACTATGCCTCAAACTCTAACATGCCCATGAATAAGAAGGTGCTTATTGCTTATTGCTCGAAGACAAGGGTCCCATTTGCATGTGGGACAGGTATCCGTTCTTGCGCGCTACTGATCGTCTGTTGTCCACGAACCTGGGAACTGGCTTCGAGTTGTCATCGAAATTCTGGTTTTAGTGTTCATTTTCTGACTATAGATAGAGCGGGAATTACTGACTTACAGCTTGTCAATAAAGCACTCCACTTTTTGACTTCTCAACTTGTCCGCCACCACACTCGCCCTCGGGATCTCTTGGCCAATGTTTAGGCAGCAAATAACAGAGACATGAAAGAGTTTTCATCTTGATACGTGTAAGATGTCTAGCCCGAACGAATTAGTTGGTAATAGAAATATTAGAAAAAGCCACGGACGATACTGCAGCAGATTGATTTCGAAGCCTCCAAAAGAAGGCAATAACTGGATCAATATCAGAACAAGACCTTGACTTTGAATCTAGATGATTAACTGCGCGATTTGCCCGGCCTGAAGGGAGAGTGGCTGGAGTGGTCAAAAGCACTGGTTTGAGAGACGCTTGACCAGGGGAGACGGTGCCTGAATAATGGTCTTTCTGGGAATTGAGAATTGAGGTCAACATAACTTCATTGCGCTGTAAACTGCTCAGGACTCCCCGTGGTTAGTCAAGTAAGCCCCTTGCTCAGCTTTCTTGGCAACGAGGCAACAACTCCTTCAGACAGGAGCTCTTCCAACCGTCACCTCTGGTAGAGTTTGGCACTCGAGGTTGAGCTCGAAAAAATGAAGTGCGGGTTTTGATGGGCAAGATAATGAAAATGTATCAGATTGCAGTTTGCAAAACCTCCCTTGGCCTCGGGAGTGGCCAGCAGCACAGAACTCAAACTTCCTTTGTTAGGAATGCACAGACAACGTTCCAGAACTTCCAACCATAGAAAATGCAGCAGGAGATCAACTTGAAGCCCCTCATAACAGCAAGCTGTTACATTGAGAATGGTTGCAGAGAAATAAGCTGTTACATTTGAGAATGGTTGCAGAGAAATAAACAAACTTCCATATCATCTATTGAAAGAGCCTCAAGATGACCATAATCTCTTTGCAATCAAAGATTGTTACATCAGATGGTAATATAGAAAGAATCTGCATCAAACGATTAGCAAAACAGGAGGACTCTCAAGAACACACTCGCATCCCAACCAACCCCCACACTTCCTACCCCCTAATTCAGTCTTTACATCAGATGGAACAAGATCAGAAAAATCAAGAAAAGAAAAACCCCAAACAGAATTAGCTAGATGAATCCAATCCAGCTCAAATCAACTGCAAATGGGGCAATGAATCAAACCATTCTCATTGCACTCCCACACCTGACAGGCTTCTCTTCTCATCAAAGACCTTGCAACTCCCACTGCATTCCATGCACATCACAAACCTCACCCCCACACCTTCACAGCAACTCCATTGAAGTCCTGGGAATGCCATCGAGCAGAACCCCCAAGCTCCCTCTCCTCCAGCTTCACCACCTCATCAGCTCCTCCGATCAGCCTCTCCTTCACAAACACCACCGGCACCTTCACTCCTTCGACCCCACCAGCTTCTCAGCCTCCTCCTTATACCCCGAGTCCATGGACACGTCCCTCCAGCATCTGGGCACGCAGTGCGACTCCATCGCCGACCTCACGGCGTTGCAGTCCTCGAACGTCTTCCTGATGCCTCTCAGCGTGGTGGTGTATATGACCACCCATTGTCTCCACCGGGCGGCATTTTGCTGGAACGTTCGGAGGACGGACTCGGGGTCCTTGAAATTTCTCTTTTTCCTGATCTTGGCTGACGGCGAAATCATCTTCTTTGATATGCCTTCGCCTGAGACAGCTCTTTCTCGTATGAATCCAGCAGCGCCGGATCGAACAGAGGGCCAAGACCCGCCGGGACGTGACCCCCAGATCACTCCTGAAGCTGTTCCTCTTCCTCCAAATGGAATCCCAACGGTCGAAATTCTCAGATTCTTCGCTGCTCTGCACGAACTCTCCAACGACTTGTGCGATCTCGGCCTCTTTTTGGGGTGACGTCGGATCTCCCGCGACCCGGTTCGACCCATTTCCTGCGCTTCCCTGTTGTTTTCCTTGCCTCCATAGGTGTTCGCCTTCCTCGGAGAGCCAATCTGGTTCATGAACCTGAGCGGGGTCTTCACGCCGATGCCCGTGAGGCCTTGAGCAATCTCGTGGCCTCGGGCTGGGTCTTCCTGTCCTGGTCCGCCGGCGCCGTTGCTCCGTCCTCCTCGAGGCCTTCCATGAGCTCCCACAGCATTGATTGACTTGTAGGGGTTCCTCCGCTGTGCTGCCGCGAGCCGGCGACCCGCCTTCAATCTTGCTCTGCGCAGCGATCTCTCCTCGCTGCAGCGGCGCGACGGCAACCTCGCTCCTCGCTGTCCAGCCTGAGGACCCCACGCGCGGCTGGAGGTGAGGGAGACCACGTGGTCGGGCACGGGCAGCGCGGGTCGCGTGGCGGCCGCCATCATCGGAGACGGCCTGCCCGTGACCGTGACCGTGGCGAGGACGATGCTGGCGATCCTCGCGTTCCCGTTCTTTCCGGACGTGCTTTGAAGAGACGCAGCCCATTGCCCTCTCTCTCTCTGCAATCTTCTCTGGCTTCGAGTTCGTGGGCGGGTTTTGTCCAAGGTGTCTTTTTTTTTTTTTTTTTTTGGGTTAGATGGTAAACTGTTGGCCTGTCCGGAAAACGGGCCCTAAACGGTCGAAAATTCGAATGCGTGGGCGGAGGATTAAATGAAAATGTTAAAACAGGAGCAGTACACATGAGCACGATGAAAAGTGCGTGTTTTGTCGGAAGCACCCGTGGCATTTATTTTCGCAGCCCCACGGCTTTTGGAAATTAGCTTTTTGCCCTCGCTACGCGACAAATTGTTTACAAATTTGATTTTCCTTCCTCAAAATCCATAACACAAACAAAAGACAATACTTCCGTAAGAGGCATCCGTCAGTGGCGCATTACCTTCGAAACTCTTACGACTATTGACTCACACGTTTTTTTTCTTTGATATTTGAAATTGGAATAACGTTTTAAATGTTGGTGGGAAGGTAAAGTAGTACCTTTTGCCTAAAGTTAGCTGTGGATAACCGAGCCTTGAAATTTTTAATATTTGTTAGTGTTATAGCGTAATTTTTTTTTTTTTTCATGTGTAGAGATTTAAAGTATTTGAATGTTCGGGTTTAAGATAATCAAAAGTAAGAACTAAAAGAGTTTGATTTGTAAGTTGTAAGATAGATTTGGGAACCCATTAGAAACCTCTTCACGATTCTCTTTGACTTTTCTTTTTGTATGAACCGCAGAAATAAATTAATTATTGCCCAACAGCTTTTTTTTATTTTTGGGTGCAATTGCCAGCATTAGTCTAGTTCTCATATAAGGATCTTTCGGACAGATTAGATTTCTTTTACTACTGTTTAATCTTGAATTCTTATCATCTTGGTTTTTGTGTTCGTTATTTTCCTAATTTGGGATTTCATATATACACACAATAGAGGTTTTGAATGAGGCTGCAAAATCAAGGTGGTTTTATTTTAAATTTTAAGATAATTCATTTATCAAAATATAATATTGGTAATAGACATCCAATTTGCACACGATTACTTAGGCCATGAGTTTGAAATTCCATGTCACAACTTGGGATGTTTTGGAGAACGATCAGAAAATTATCAGAACTAGGTTTGGGCAAGATCAGAGAGCGTTTTGAAATGTACCCCCCTTTTTCTTCCATGTTCACATTTTTTTCTTCTGGACAAGGAATATCATGGGTATAAAATTTGTACAAAAAGTACTGCTATTCAAAGCACATCTACTTCATTGTCGATCGAAAAATAGAATAAGACTAGACGTCCTCTTGTGGTCTTATATGAGAACATTTTCTTCTATGGACGTCTCGTGGTCTTATTCTTATATAAGAATATTTTCTTCTATGGAAGATTCGGACAATAGACAATGCTGCAAGAAAGCCAAACCTTGAGGCCATCTCTTAGATAAGAAACTTGGAATTTTCTTTAATTGTGCTCCATGAAATATGACCGTTCTCCTACGACATGCCTACGACATGGTCGAGAAGTCAAAAAGGCATTTTTTTTTCTCCATTTCCGTTTGGTTTCTTTTGTCCAGCGGCGGGAAGGACGGGCACACCTTGTGGCAGCCTCTCGAAGCTCTATGCCTACTGCCTGGGGCATAAGGCAGTGGCTAGGGCGAGGATGATCTCGTCCCTACATCCCAGCCCCGTGCGCACCCTAAATATGGTTTCATATTAACAACCTTGCATAAACCCATTGTAAATTGAAGTTTTCTATTAAGCATGCACATGATAACTATTCTATTTTTGTTCCATAACTATTTTTCTGCTTTGATTTGTTTTTGGAATAGAAATCCCTTAGTAAAATAATTTTATTTTCTATTTCTAAAATGAATTTTATTATAGAAATAGATTTGAAATAAAAATGAGAAATCAAATTTTTCTCATTATTCATCTTCGCAACTAACAGCCATCCACCTACCATCACCGTTGTAGCCACCTATTGTTCGCCATCACCGCCAGTCATCGGCCATCACTGTCGGCCCTCGTCCACTGTTGCCCACCACCTCGCTGTCTGGCCTTCCTGATTTGTTGCCATTTTGGGAGGAAAAATTTTATATTGTTATCAAACGAACTTTTATTAGAAAAAAAAAAAAAAAATTTCAGGTGTTTGTTAAATGTATTTTTATTCAAAATTAAAATTTAGTTAAATGGTTATCATTTTTTATTTAAAAAAAACACAAAGTGCAATTACTGCAGTGAAAAGAGCAAGCATTAATTACATGGTACCCAAATCAAATGCTTGGTGAAGGCCAAAAGAGGAATCAAAGCGCCGATAGAGAAACAATCGAAAAGCGACGAAATTTGATCAAGGCATCATGGACTTTTCTTCCTCCGATGCTGGCCCGTCCTATCCTGTGGTTGTACCTAATTTGCCTCTTCTTGATCCCTCCCCTTCACCTAACCATTACATCCAGGAGTTAAATTCTCGGTTGATTTCTTGAAAGCATTCACTTTGTTCCAGTGTTGGAATTTGTTCCGAAGGAGAAATCATTTCGTGGTTGTCACATGTCGCTTCATTCATTCAATAAGGAAAAGAAAACTATACTATGACTAGACCCAATCGATCAAAAAATTTAGGATTTAATATAATTTTGAATGGTAGAGACAAAATTTCACTCATAACTTACTCACATATTTTGCATAACTTGTTAACCTATAACATAGGTTCCATTCAATAACTTTAGGTTTTTAGAGATCGTGAATATGAACAGATCATCACGTCGTCGGTCTACAAAGAATGAAGATTTGTTTCTCCAAACTTAGGAACAAAGACGAAACGCTTCTCTCTTTTGTTCCCCCAAAGTCATATTTACTAGTTGATCTTGAAGCATCAACCCTTATTATCATGTCTACATTGAACAAACCGTTCCTTGGACCTTAAAAGGAGCAATTATGACAAACGCGGTCGGTGTAAATATCTTTTTCCACAAGATGCCTCATGACCCTTGACTCGACAGTTTCCCGGGGAGTCAGTGGTCGAAAACCTCCGAATCAGGACGAATAAGACCGCGCGTGTAAAATTTTCACAACGTTACGGTTGACACGTAGTTCTCTTATTAGTTTCATCGTAATTAACGAGTGCCCGATGACTAGCTCACGATGCAAAGGATTGAAAAGACAATTCCACTGGTTGATAATATGTAGAAAGTGATGATTATTGAAGGAGCGCAAGAGTCTCTCAGTCAACCACCATTACCAAATCTCACGACTTGTAAAACCCGCACAGAGCCGTGGACTGCAGGCCAGTGTCTAAATCTCGAACAGCGATGGGAACGAGAAAGAGATGCCAGAAGCATTCCTGTGATTATGATGGGGGCAAAACATGGGAAGACTCGAGTCTTCTATTTGCCCCTTTGGTATCCGTTCAAAGAGAAGGCTTGAATTCCTTTGTCTACTTCAGCTGATCCTTTTGACTACTTCTGCTTTGGCATATATATGTAGCAGAAGTCCTCAAGCTATCAATCCTCCAACTTTCTTTTCACTAGGCAAAAGAAGAGAGAACAATCAAGTGATCAAACTTTCAAAACGTACAATCAACGGAAAATTTAATTGGATCAATTTAACAAGTTTTAGAACTTAATTGTACTTTTTATATTGAGTTTTAAAATTTCCAATATACTAATAAATAAAAAGAGAGAGAAGAATTATCCACCTTTTGTTTGACATGATAAAACGGTCAAGACAACATACTTTGTAGAGCCATGTCTCTTCTTTATCATTGATTTTATGACAACTTATATATGCAAAAGTAGACAAAGAAAAGAGTCAAATCGTCTATTGAATTTATCTGTTCAAAGAGAAGGCCTGTTGTCTACCTCTGCTTGTCCTTTGTCTACTTCTGCTTTGGCTTATGTTTATATGACCCTTCCTTTTCACTAGGCCAAAAAAAAAAAAAAAAAAAAAAAAGGAGCAATCAACTCCTCAAACTATTAAAAAAAGATACAATTAACGGAATGATTTAATTGGATCAATTTGACAAGTTTTGAAACTTAATTACATTTTTCATGATAAGTTTTGTGATTCAATTGTACTTTTATGATCAGTTTTAGAATTTTCAATACACCTATCTCACAAAAACAATTATCACCTTTGTTGGACATAATAAAACAGTCAAGACAACATACTTTGTAGAGCCATGTCTCTTCTTTATCATTGATTTTATGACAACTTATATATGCAAAAAGTAGACAAAGAAAAAGTCAAGTCATCTATTGAATTTATCTGTTCAAAGAGAAGGACTGAATCCCTTTGTCTACTTCTGCTTTGGCTTATGTTTATATGACCCTTCCTTTTCACTAGGCCAAAAAAAAAAAAAAAAAAAAGGAGCAATCAACTCCTCAAACTATTAAAAAAAAAAGATACAATTAACGGAATGATTTAATTGGATCAATTTGACAAGTTTTGAAACTTAATTGCATTTTTCATGATAAGTTTGTGATTCAATTATACTTTTATGATCAATTTTAGAATTTTCAATACACCTATCTCACAAAAACGAATTATCCACCCTTTGTTGGACATAATAAAACAGTCAAGACAACATACTTTGTAGAGCCATGTCTCTTCTTTATCATTGATATTATAACAACTTATTTATTTTTTTCTCTCTTATTTCAAAAGCTCACTTTGTTAGTGAACTTTCTTTTCATATTAAAGAATTTATTCTTTTTATTTATTATATTGGTAAGATACTTAACAAAGCATGTAAGATGTTAGAGGAGTACCTCGAATACACTAAAAATATTATGTAATAAGATATCTTAATATTTTCACTTAAACAGTTCATGGAAAATATTAATTTTTGTCAATACAAAATAATCATATTTCACTAGCAATTAAAAGAAAAACTTCTTTTATTCAAAATTTTAATTTAATTAAATTCCATCTTCCAAAATTTCACACTAGAGAATGGAATTGTGATTTTATTATGGAAAATCTTCAAAGGTTTTTTTTTTTTTTTTGGCTCCATTAGATCATTCCATTGTATGAATACGTGTGTGTGTATAAAAGAAGAAAATCGATAAGAATGAGTTTGATTGTGATATTAAAAGAAAAAGAAAAGTCTAGACTCTATTTGAAAATATCCATAAATTTGCCCAACAATGTTCAAAACATGTAGGTTTCTTGTAAATTTCTCTTTTTAATGAAACTAATTTTTATCAAAGTAATATCTAATAATAAATAAAACATATTGCCTTTAATATCCATTATGAACCTACAATAGCCAGAAACTAGACATATGAAATTCTTAATTTTGGCAAGTAGATCTTATATAAATATAAAACAAACTTTAAAAAGGAAAACAAAAAAATTTGGATCACCATTTTAAATTGTAATTAAACAATCGAGGGTAATTTTATTAGATATATAGGAAGTGAAATTAGTGCTACCCTTTATTAACTTTCTACTTTCGTCAGCTTCACACACGACCACTCATCTTGCTTTTAATTCCCACTTAGCCCTCATTTACACATATACTATAAATATTCTAATGCAGATTAACTTTAAATAGTAGAAAGGTACAACCTACCAAAAAAAGAAAAAAAGCGGATAAAAAGGAAAAAATGAAAAAAGTCAGTTACCAACTTCGCACTAATCACTGCACTCGCGAAAGTCCTTTTAGCTGTACTTACCGTGCATCGACCAACTCTTTTTTTTTTTTTTTTTTTTTGGGGAATTTTTCCTTTGGTGAAAGCACGAATTTAAGGTCATGCCTAAACACATTCGTTGAAACTAATCGATATTCCGAAAACTTGGTAATGCCCAAATATGCACAATTGAAGCAGGGGGCGAGACTCGCGCACCTGCCAATGCCTTAAGGTCCGAGCTGAGCTCGAGAGCTAGCGAGATCAAGCTCGACGCGTGTGGTACGCCGCTGATTTTGGGGCCCGCGCCGTAGAAACTAGAAAGCAGGGGGCATGGATCCCGACCCCAGTAGGACCGCGCTCTGAATGCATTCCGAGACTACATGGAGATAAAAGGAGGAGAAACGCGGAAGGAAGACCACACGAACCTTACGCTTTAACCCTCGTACGGAAGGGAGTCGTGGAGTGTTGACCACGATGTTTTGAAAGACCGATTGACCGAGCGTTTGATTGATTGCCTTCCGGTCCCAGCCTTTGGAAAAAAAGAAGAAGAAGAAGAAGAAGGAAAATAAAGAAAGAAAGAACAAGGAGGAAGAGACGAGGCGCGACTCGTCGACCGACTGGACTCGGCAAATTAAACCGACCCCGACTCGGGACCCATTACGCCCCATCCGACCCGCGAATCACGAGTCAACTCAGTCGAATTTTCTCCCTCCCACAGGCGGATATAAGCTCGGACGCTTCCTCACGCTTTTCGTCCCAAAACTCCCCATTTCTCTCTCTCTCTCTCTCTCTCTCTCTCTCCTCCTCGTGATGCCGCAGGTGGATCTGGAAGCCCTCGTCTCCGCCTGCGCCGGCGGCGCCCGCGACGGTAAGATCTCCTGCGAGACCGTCGGCGGCGGCGGCGGCGGCGGTCGTCGGGAGGACGAGGATCCTCCCGATCTCCCCGATTCCGTATTGCTCTCCAAGGACGCCGAGTTCGACTGGTTCGACCGCAACGCCTTCTACGAGCGCCGGGACTCCACCAAGGCCAACTCCAGTCCCGCCGCCGCCTCGAATCCGATCCTCAGCTCCCCGACGAACTCCAACTCGCGGCGGTCGTCGAATAACTTCAAGTCAAGGCGTCGATCCTCGGCCTCCCGAAGCCGCAGAGCTCGTGCTTCGTCGACGCCAGAACCGGCGCCCCTGCAAGGCGGGAGGCGGCGCGGGGTTCTTCCCGAAGCGGTCGGGATCGGCCGGCAAGGTCGATCCCCGGCGGTCGAGCCGTCCTCGCCGAAGGTCTCGTGCATGGGGAGGGTGAGATCGAAGAGGAAGCGAACCGGCGGAAGAGGCGCGACGAGCCGGCTGAAAGGAGCAGAACCGGGCTGTTCGCGAGCCTCCTCGCGATACTGGGAACCGGCTGCAGGAATCGGCCGGCGGTCCTGGCCGACGTGCCGCGGGCGGCGTCGCCCGGCTCCGGGACGAGAGGAAGCACCCACCGGCGAGCGGCGCGGGCGGTCCACCTCGGATCCGCCGGCGGCGGAGGGCGGCGAGCCGCCGTCGGGCCTGGGCGGGGTGAAGCGGTTCAGGTCCGGTAGGAGGCCGGACTCGTGGGCCAACAACGTGGCGTGAGGGGATTGGCCAGGGCGCGGTTGACACGTCGGTTGGCGGGGTGTGGGCCCGGCCCGGCGCGGCCCGGAGAAAATTCATAGGTAGCCGCGAGTACCTGACCGCGTGGGGCCCAGAGTCGTTGGGGGATGGGAACGGAACGGAGGAGGAGGGTGCGTTCGTTGGGATGACGTGGCGCGTCGCCAATTGCAAATGCCTTCTAGGCTTTTGGGGGAGAGGGGAAACTGCGGCGGCGGCGGCGGCGGCGGCATCGTTTTGAATGTATACAAAGAGCGAAAAGTCTTGTGTGTATAAATCTGTTTTTTTTTTTTTTTGCCTTTTTATCTTTTCAATTAGTGTGAGATGTCATACCTGCAATTTCGTGTTCGGTAATTCGCCTTTCCGATATTAAACCACAAAGCACGCGATTTCTGATAATTGCTCGACCCGTGAAAGAGGCTACAGCCTACAGGCATTCCCGCGTGTTATGCCTTATTCCTAGACAAGAAAGGAAAAGGAAGAAGAAAACGAAAAATCGAAAGAGATGGGTTGGGACCATTTTGTGTTTTGGTGCCCCAGTATTTGTGTTGAGAATTTACTAAGAGGGTCAATGGGTTGAATTAGATTAGTCGGAGGAGATTTGTGAGTGGTTCTGGTGGGGGTCAAGAAACTATTAGAATAAAAGATTGTGCAAAACGATTTGAATACAAAGCTATAAGCAGGGTCGCAGTCGCCGACATTCGTATAAAGCCAGAAGAGAGGTAAACGGTGTGGAACCAAAAACCTTCCATTGACTGTTGTAAAATACGACTCTTTGATTTTTAATTAATGATTCCTAATAATAATACTTCCTTAAACTTTGGAAAGTAAAGAAATTGGATAATTTGGTGGGGTCGAGATTCAGGGATGAACATGTAAAATATCCGAAAAAATGGGGCCTAAACATAATTCGAAAGTTAGAGCCCCCTCCAGCGCCATTCATTAGAATAATACGATGCATTCCCTTTAGTTATTTCTCACCTTGCTTACGTAGCTTTCAATCTCTTTCTCTCTTGGTCTTTTTATCAATTCGAAAAATGGAATGGACCGAAATCTTTTATTGCTGGGAGTGGGCTGAAATGCGGATCCAATCGTCTCGATTTCGAAAGCAATCAAGTCCCGAAAGATCTGCCATACGAATAACCCAACTAAAACCATTGGATTTCAGATTGGTCTCAAGCCCAAGGAACGAGGTACGGATGGAACTGAACCAAGTAGCAATGACAACCATCAAAGGACTCAAAACAAACGAGGGTGAAATGAAATCTAGAGGAACAGCATACAAAGACTTAAAATGGAAAAAAATTAAAAAAAAAAATCCATTTAGTATGAAAATTGCTAGATAAGCTACACAGTGAAGAATAGATAGACAAGAGTTGCAACTCACAATTTTGTTATGTTCAATGAATAAGCGGTCTCACTCTCACGAATAAGAACATAACAAACTAAGATCAAAGAAATCATAATCTACTACTAGGTCAAAAGGTAAATGATACCTACTAAATTAAAGGGGCTAATATCAAAGTCCTAATCATTTTTTTAAGAGAAAATAGCATCATCTAAAATATTTAATTAAATCTAGAGGACATATAGATAAGTAAAAAACCGTAAAAAGACTCGACCTCAAATTCTGAAGCGATTGACAATATCGACAAGAAGTTCTCAAAGAGCCAAGTCCCTCCTTACAAACAACAAAGCCAACAAGCCCCAAATAGTACAACCTCGTAGAACAACAAAAGTAGTGAACAACCCAATTCTCACGTTGTAACGAAATAAAACTGCAGATTTTTATCATTTTATTTAATTTGAAAACTTTGATACCTGGCATAGTGTTTGATTTTATGAGTAGCGAATGGAATAAGAAAAGGAATAGTATTACAATATCAAAAATTACCCCTTGAAGTTAGAATTGCATTGTTTGGAACAGTAGTAAGAATACATTTAACATTAGCCATGAGAACTAAATTATTCCGCAATAGGCGCAGACTATTATTGCAGGCAAACAGGATGTTAAGTCTTCTCAAAAGACATTATGAAGAGAAGCTCTTCTAGTTAGTAGTTACGACTCACAAGTTATAATAATCCCCATCGACAAAGTACTAACGACACATCCCACGTAAGGCCGAGCTGGTTCATCGCTAATTCTGCCGTACATCAGTAGGAATCGACACGGGGGTCTTTCGGTGAGGGCCTGCAATAGGCTATTGGAGCTGAGTTACTACCCTGTAAATAGCAAGGCGAGGCACCCTTAATAATGTATGACGGGTTATTCTGCATCAATTCATCTCAACTTAAATCTCAACCATTGGACCCGCTTTCACTCAAAAACTTCAACTAATGAATTACTCAACACCACACTAATTCTCCGATGCAGGACTTCTCTAATATAACTCACGTGTGTATCCTAACAATCTCCTCTTCACATGTGATAGTGTTAGAATTCAGGTATCATACTAAATCAACTTATTTCAATATGAATTTCTAACACCTAACTTTATCTTTGGTTTCTTTTTTCGAACCCACTATGAAGTCTACCGATGAGCCCACGTTGTTTGAGATATTTATCAAATACCAATACACATTAAGAGTGGACCACCAATCAATCATCGACTCTGATACCATTTATTAGGATCATGTAATATAAGCTCAATACTTTCATATTGGGAAATACTTATTTAACATAACTCACACATCTATTTCTAATAGATCTAACGATGGGGATGTTGCGCCACTAATGCATCTAGATCATCGACTCCGGCGTCTATCAGACAAACTCATTTCACACGAACCAATTTTAGACGATGGGCTCCTTATCTGTGACCCCAAATCTAGAAGCCATAAAGCGTCAAGTGGAGTGGCAGCGTGCTGCAGAAAAAAAGCAGTGGTGTTCTGAGTTTTGTTGACAGAAGCAAACTTCTCGATAGGACCTGAGAAAGGAATATCTGCTCATCCGTAAAGTAGAATTGCTTTTACACTGGGATTTGCCATGTAAGGCTAGCTATTGCATTCGTTGGTGACTTCCATCCATAAAGTAGAGTTGCTTTTACATTGGGAATTGCCAGGTAAGGCTAGCTATTGCATTCGTTGGTGACTTACAATGCGGATGGCACCGGAAGACCAGCATCTAACATCTTCTCTGGATTTTTTATTTTATTTATAAAAACACCATCAAGATTTATTGTTTCAACTTCGAAAATATTTGAGTGCATGAGTGTCATAAATCAAACCTTGATTGTGTTTCTTCTACATTCGAGTTGAGATAAGTTCTCTTCACATTGCAATCGAGTGAGCTCATATTATAAAACGTCAACTTATTGTCTACACAACCAAATACTAACGGGAAAAGTACCAGAAAAATCATAAACTTATTGCATTTGTATCAATTCAATTCTAAACTTTTCAATTGAATCAATTTAATCCTAAACCTTTTTATATTTGAACAAATTTAGTCTATCCGACTAATTTTGATCTCCACAATGTGTGACACGTGGATGTTGGCCGATTCTTACATGATAATTTTTAATAATTTTTTTCTTTTTCTTTTTCATTTTTCCCTTCTTCCTCCTTAGTCTCTGTCCTCATGGTGGTGGTCGACGAGCCTCCCCACGGTAGCCCTCGAAGCCCTCACCGGTCACCGCCGGCCACTAGGCAAGGGTTGCGGCCCTACCCAAGGCCGCGGGCAAGGCAACTTCCCCCAAATTGGCGAGGCCAGGCAAGGGTCGCGATCCTCATCGACGGCCGATGAGGGCTTCGCGGCCTCGCTCAACGAGGCTCACCAGCTACTGGGAGGACAGTCCAAAGAGGAAGAAAGGATAAAAGAAAAATTGATTTAAAAAATTTGAAAAAATTCTTTTGTCAAGATCCGACCACCTGGAATTTCACGCGGCGTCGGCTACGACCAAAATTGATTGAATAGACTAAATGCAGTATCAATACGAAAAGATTTCGGATTGAATTGATTTTATTGAAATGTTTAAGACTGAATTGATATCAATACAATAGATTTAAGACTTTTTTTTGTACTTTTCCCAAGCAATAGTTTTTTTTCCCATACTTGGGCAAGTTTTCCACTTAACTCCTCGGTCGGGATCTATCGTCACCAGGTCATCTGTCTAATGGTCGTTGAGTAAGAGTTCTGAATTATCGGAAATGAACAATACTCGTTTAAGACTCACCGCTTTTGTTTATTAATACTCTGCTTCCAGCAATTTTCAAAGAATGTTCTTCCGCTGTCATTCTACAATCTGAAATGGCTAGAAAGAACACAACTTGCTCACGCTTCACGCACGAGCGCGCACAATCAGCCTATGAAACTGAAGATCGAAAGTGCAGAAAGACAGAGACGTTTGCATAATGTGAAAAGGAAAACTCACCCAGTCTCAGAAGATGTTCTCTCTTCAAATTCCACCCATATGCGTAGCAATATCAACCAGCAACCATTCGACAGACAGCGATATTTCGTCAATATGACTGGTCCATGGGCAACCTCTCTCTCTCTCTCTCTCTATGTGTGAAACACTTGTTGCTTTCTCTCACTAGAATGCAAAAACACGGCGTTCCACTAATGGAGAAACTAGCATTCGAGTGTATGTTATTGGGTGCTGTTGACGAAAACCAGCAAGCACCACGCTACAGGTTTTTCCTGGTGAACACTCCACTTCATGAAATGATTCGATGCTCTTGCTTCCAAAGTGGGCCTACATCATCCTTTCGTAATCCCCACATCACAGAACATCCAAAGCAACGACGCTGTAAATTAAATCCCGCTCCAGGATAAGCAATGGAAGTGTTCCTGTACGCAGCACTTTATTAGGCAGCTGAACACCAAGACGATAGCTGCAACCCAATTTCATGCCCTACCTACCTAACCTGAAGCAATCCTCTCTGTCACAAATATCTTGGTGGAAATTGATGAAGCAAAGAGGTCAACACTGCGCGACATAATTAGTCAACCAACCAATTGGTGGTTGACTCCGTTTCTAGAGTTGGAGCTTGAGCGGCCATAGTGTGTCTCACTATGGTCAATGATCAAATTGAACTGGTCTGCATATTGTTTGAGGGGCACTAGCGAAGATTGATCCTGGCCCTACACAAGTTCCCCCTATGGGAACAGACTAAATGTAAGGAACCACCAAAATCTAAGCGACACTGAAAACAAAACTACACCAATAATTTTCTCGACTCACTCATCTGCTGCTTGTGGACAGATGAATACAACAAGAAAAGATTGAGCTCATGTGTTCTAAGCCATTAACAAATGGATGATCATCCTTAAAAAACCACCAAGATGCAGTCCAAAGCTAAACTAATGCACTTATATTCCTGTGGACTTGCAACTTATAGTGGTCTGTCCTTTTTATTCATCAAGTGGATAATTACCTCAATGATGGAAGTCAACCACCAAATGCCATGACAGATAAGTCCCATTCACGAACCGACAAAAATCAGCACGATGGGTTCCAAAATGATCTTCAGTCCTTTCGTAATCAAACATGCACTACAAAGTTATTATTTATATGCAAAGCTCCACATTCATCAGACTGCCCAAGAACTAAAAATTTCGGAGAAGCATTTCCAAGCACAAGCATGGGCAACTGCTTAGCTCTGAGAAAGGAAATCAAGATTGTGAAAACAGAAGGTAAAGTCCTTGAGTATAGGACAGAACTAAAAGTCCAAAAGGCGAAAGTTTCTTTTCTAGATCAACGGATCGAGGATTACGAGGAAGCTGGTCCTTCAAGAGTGAAGCTGATAATCAGTAGAAGAGAATTGCAGCAGATGCTACAGGAAGGAGCAGTTTCAGTAGGTGACCGGGGATTGCTGCTTCTTGAGAGAGAACAGACTTTGCAGAAAGTCAACATTGATGACAGAGGTCATTGCGAAGGATGGAAGCCTATATTACAAAGTATACCTGAAGTAGACTAGTATCTCTCTCTCTCTCTCTCTCTCTCTCTCTCTCTCAATGATCTGAGAACGCCAAGTACAAAATGTTGCAATTAATTACGTAAGAAAATGAATTTTTAAAAGTTAGTTGACGTTGTTATGTAGTTGAGTGTCTCTTGTTGTAATCGTACCACAACACAAGAATATGCTAACAATTAGTCTTAAAAGATAGCCATGCTTTTCTGTGGTTGGTTCAGTCTCGTTGGGACACCCTTTCTCTGTGTGGATAGAAGTCACAGCTAATCAAAAAGACATGAAAATGGAGAAGGCAAAAACATGGAACATGTGATATGAATATAAATGCCCATATCACCAAATACATGCTCAAGTTAACTAAATCATGCTAGCAAGTCAGAAATTATCAGTCGATGAGTTTGCTATCAATCAAAACTGTGTTGGCACCAGGTGATTTAAGACCAACTAATATACAGAAATGCCATCGTCACCATGACTAAAGGATACCCAGCTCAGGGCAACAGAAAAATGCAGCAGCACTTTCAACCTTGAGGGGCCTCTCCCCACTTGCCAACTTGGAGGAAAAGTTTAGATATGAACAAGAAAGCACTGAACTCTTCCTTTAAAGTTTTGTCAATCACTTAATGGTTTTTTTTTTTTTTCCTTCCTTTCAATTTGGCCAATCATGAACTATTTGAAGGCTCAATCACTAGCAATTGACTAACTATTCTTGATTTAGTTAACTATTACATCAATTATGACCATGCTTTAACACTTTGACAAAGGTTTGTCTTCTCGTACATTTGTCTCCTTGTCTATTGTTTTACTCCAAGACTTGGAGGATTTCATAGTCTCAATCCTTCTTGCGGATGTTCTTTACATGTATGCAAAGCCCCAAAAGCCAGAGGTATAACTAAGTGATGCTTGATGGTCATTCTTAACCCTCTGAGCAGGTCGGGGGAAAATAAAAAATAAAAAAAGTACCAGATGGAGCCACTTTTAGGGACCCGTCTTCCACTTTCTTGTGGAAAGCTTTACGAGATAGACGATCAGAAAAAAATAAGTGTAATAGGGCTATCATGAAGGCAAACAATGCCATGGCTTCCTTTAGAGCAGAGCCCAAATGGCTAAACAAAATAATTGTTTAGCCAAAGATGGATTTCACTTGGCAAAAGGATCCAAGAATTGAAGACTTAAGGAAGCCTTTATGTACAGCCTAATATATATACATTAGTTATTTCACCTTCGACAAATAGCCAGTAATGAGAGGATGAGGAGCAACAGCAGAGCTCCATAGGATGCATGCAGACACTAGTAAATGCCATGTGATCATGGCTTAACAGGATGATCTTAAATTAAGCAGACACTGGCAATGATATTCCTAAGATTTAGTGATCTAAGGAAAAATTTAGACATTATTTACTATCACCACTATCAACCCCTCCTTTGAGAGCAGTAGTTACATGCTTCTAGTGCACACGAGCCATTTTTTGGGCCTTCTTTAGCAAGGAAAAAGTGAAGAAACATGAGCCTTAATCAATAGCGGGGCTGGTGCAGGGTATATCAACCATTGGATCATGTGCATCTCACTGAGGCCCACATGATCCGACAGCTTAAAGTAGCTGCGCTCACGCACCAGGATCATGCAATAAATTTGACTCCTCTGGTCCGACAGTTTTAAAATTGGCCGAATTAGGTGCATGAGGCTTCCCACATTAATAGCTAGAGATAACCAGATGATTGCACATTTAAGCATACAATTAGCTACGAAAGCATTTCCATTGACATGATATTCAGTAGTCTTTCAGGTCATTCAGAACGCCCATTCCACATCGTCCTGCTTTACAAAATATATTTAGCTCAAAGCACCCACCTTTGCCTCTATTTATATACAGGTAGTTTCCACTTTACAAAGGATAAGAGGTTCTTTATACACCATTCCTCCAAGTTCTAGGATTTCCAGATAAGAGCTACTGTTCCTTCCTTTCCACCTCCACGGCAACCTCATTACGACGTGTAAAAGGTAGCGTAAAAGGTGGATTGTACTGCAATAATATAAAAATAATAAAAGATTGAGAACCTTTCATTACTAAAAAGTCTGCGGTAACAAGATCATCCCAAAAATTTATGCTGGACCTACCTGTGCAACTTCCACAGAAGCACCTTCTTTTACCCTGAACTCTCCATCACTTTTCAGAGCATCTCTAAGTTTTAACTCCCGTTGTATAACTTCTTCATCAGTAACAAAACCTGATTTCGAAGAGAGATAAACAATCTACTTATGATTTAGAATTCCTTATTACCAAAAACACCATACTATGTAACTAGTGAGTGTCCACGTTGATTCTGAAGACAGATTGCCCAGAAGAAGAAAAGCAGCACAAATGGCGACTCAAAAATAGTTATGGGAAAGGGTGCATGCTTATCAAATTGCACACCTTCTACCGAAAGAAAAAATTGCTCCCCAGAAAAAGATGGTGTTTATATGTGCATGTGACTAATGCATATATGTCACATGTCATATTCACTTAACAGTCAATATTGATTTACACATCACACAGACTTCACCTATGACCACTTCTATTCATGCAATTCGGGATGTAAATCTATTTCCAAGGAGAAAGGAATTTCATTGAAATCAAAAGCTGCGTAGGTTGAGCTTTATCTGTTTATGGAGAGAACGAACCTGAAAAGGCAACAACAGCAACAATTTTCCCTGGAACCTCTTTAACCCTTACTGATGGATCTCTAGGTGAAGGTATATTCGCACCATACTTTGAGGGCATAACAAAGGACATCTGCCACTTCCCTTCATTTTCCACCTACATTCAGTAATGAACAAGCAAACAAGTTTTGAAATGAAAATGCCGAATCATCTCAGCATAAATACTTCGGTGCTAGAAAGAAAATTAACACAACATCAGGTTAAGTTCTTAATAACCAAAGGAGGAGAATCTGTTATAATTGTCATAGTTCAACATAAGGTACTGGAAGCTGTAAAGTATCCTCTAAACCAATACTTAGAACATATTGCAGAGAAAAGAGTTTGAGATTCCCAAATTAGAGCTGAACCGTTATTGATGTCAATAGATCAATGTGCCCCCCCAATGTCAAGAACAATCAGCCAATGCCCTTCTCTTTTAAAGAGTTAACAGGGATTGCATGGGCATAGACTCTACCACACTCCATCTAGCCAACAGCCTCTCTAATTATCAAACTTGATGTCGACAAGGATATTGGACAACTCACCTTCTTTGTTATTACGGGTGTCGTCATTTCCATTCGCTTTCCATCAGATGGACTCTTGCGTGTATAAACAGGGGTAGTCATCTCCATTTGCTCCTTTGTTGTGTTCTGATTGAAAGGTCCACATAAGCATATTAAGTAATGGAATGGTCATTTTGGTGACGTGATAGAGAAGGTAACTGAAAGGATTGATTAACTACCTTACCGAAGAGGTACTCGGCTAAGACATTGAAGGATTGAGAAGCCCCATTGAGGTCGAATCCAGTCTTTCCAGGCATTGTCGTTTCCGCTATGTAGTAAGGCTATTCACATTCACAAATGCAAAGTAAGTAGACGAAAGCAGTGATCGGATAAAAAAGCCCAGGAGCAGGAAAAACTTAACTAGAATCCTAATCATGCCGTTTATCGCGAGTACAACTAAATGAAGGGAACATAAATTCTCAGAGAGAAAGGACGTGCACGCCGAGTGCAGTTTATACCTCCACTTCTCTTATTTCATACTGGTCTCTCCTGCTCAAAACTTTGAACTTCACCGTCTCGAGATCCGGAACTGAAACAGGGCAGCGTAACAAAACGAAAAACCCCCGATAAAACACAGTTTAGACTTCTGAATTATCCCAATTACACCATCCCAAGCTCATTTCCACCACGAAAAGGCAAACTTGAGTACCTGCCATCAAAGCCTCCTCCAAATTGCGGCTCTCGAACCTCTTCGGGAGCACGTACTTCGCGGTTTCGGTCGCCAAATCCACCAGAACTGCACCGCAGATTACAAAGACCAAAACTGAGCCCGACACATATACTCGCGCTCGAGAAACGATATGGAAAAAGACAGAGGGAGTTCGGTGGGAGAACATGTACGTCGCTGGGAGACGGAAGAGGCCTGGGAAGCGAGGGCGAACACGAGGGAGACCCGAGCCTCTAAGGCGGAGATGGGCCGCCTGGGCGAAGGAGGAGAAACGGCGGGGGCGGCGGCGGCGGCTCTGTCGGCGGCGGCCGTGGACATGACGGCGGCGCGGCAGGCGCCCCTCGATCGCTTGGGGGATCGTGAGGTCGGCACGAGGGTTCTCGAGAGGGATGGACCGAGCCACGACGAGGGCTCGCACAGAGACATGGTCGTCTAGGGTTTTAGGGTCTGCGGTGGTGGGGGAGCGACGGAGCGTTCGAATTTCGGTTACGGCGGCGAGAGCGGCAGTTGCGGAGGACGAGTGGCGGTTATGGCTTTTTCCTTCCCGGAAGCGCCTTCGCTCGTGTAGCTGTCCGCGCGCGCGTATTGTCATCTCCTTGATATTTTTCAGAATCTAATAATATATGATTTCGTTTTTGCCCGAAATTTCTCGGCTATCGGTAAAGGACGAAGGACGTGACACTCAAAGGTGGTCTCTTCCCGACCACAGGAGCAACTACAACTTTTTGAAGAAGATGGGATGCGCCATCTTCAATCTTGCTGGAAGAGCAGCTTCAATGGGCAACTTGCGGGCTTAATATATTAGAAATGCTAGAAATTTTCACTGAGTCACTTAAGTATCAAATTGGATAAAAATGATCATTTAAATGCTATTAACAAGAAATTTCGGCCAATATCATCACGTGAGTTTTATAAATAAATTTTTAATATAAGTTTGCATATTTTATAAACGTTCCACACTGTCGCTTTTTTTTTTTATTTCAATCCGTTGACTCTCTCTCTCTTTGAGGAAATACACGATATTGCCACCAAGGAGGCTGAGAGGCGGATGAAGGAGGAGGTGCGGCGGGTGGTGGAGCAAGCAAAGGAGCTACGGGCCGCCGCTACAAACGTCGCCAGCACGTCAAGCAAGAAGCAGTCGTTCGGCAGCGTACGCCCATGCCCGATTCGCACATTCATCGCCTTCGGGTGTCCATCAGTGCTCAGGCGAGCTGATAGCTGCTGGATTAGCGAGTCCTTTTGTAGCTGCTATTCACGTCCCTTTGGCACCTGATATTGACAGTACACTCCATCGCGCCTCATCCTCCTTGCGTGCCCACCAATTTCGGCAGCTCATTTGCTCTCTACAAATCACCATCTTCACAACTCACTTTCAAGCCATCATCTGTTAACCTGTGAAATTTGGCTTTCCTCGCTTGCGTACACAATCTCACGAGCATTTCACCGGAGGCAAAGAAAAAAGTTTAACCTCGATGTGCAGGCGGCTTCGTGAAGGGGAAGAGTGTGACTTTGGGGGGAAAATTATATTAGGGTTTTGAATTTACGAAAATTAAAATCAGGATTTTGAATTTGAGGCAAATGTTGAAAACATCATTGTTGAAGGTATTATATGCCGATGAAGCATTCCAGCGAGCCACGTCAATACGAGATATTAATAAAACAAGGCAAAATTAGATTTCTACGACTTCAAATTAAAATTAATATTTAAGTGTTTTTTTTTAAAGTAACACTTAAGTGATCTAAAAGAAATTTTTAGCAACAAAGAGAGCGTTGCATACAACTTTATGCACTTCTGGTATACTTACTTAACAACGTGCATTTGGTCCTTGGGGTGCAATGATGAAGTTCGACAATTGAAACTTTGCTCTTTCAATACAAATATCTTCAAATTATTGATGTCTAAGGGCACGAATGATAATCTTTTGTTCTTGAGAATAATTTATAGTCAGAAATAGATTTTTCTTTTTCTTTTCTATTTCCTAAATGAGTTTCTAAGTAGAGATACATATTTGATAACGAGACAATTTTTTTCTTTTCAAAACAGAAATTTGTTTGATAGGCCCTTTTAAATATCTCCCTCTCTTGCTCTTTTTCATTCATAGTGCTCCACTCTTTTGTAAGATAAAACATCCTTAATCAATTAAATTAAAAGCGTCAATGTAGAAATCGTACAATAGTAGGCGGGAGGAGGCAAGTGCAAGTAATGTGAAGAGTTTTTATTTTTGTTTCTGTTAAGTAGAGAATTTGTACTTATTATTTTCATTCCAAATCTATTTCTGAGCTAAAAATTTGTCTTGTAAATTGAAAAAAATGTATTATCAAACAAATTTCTACTCCAAATATGTTTCCAGAAAAAAAAAAAAAAAAAAGTAGAGAGACAGAATGATCATGATGCCCGTCCTAAATATTCAAGAGCAGGACTAAAGATGACTTGGTGACGTCCTTATACACGGCTGCCAATTCTGTCTCCTCTGCCGAACAAGTGTTTGAAAATCTGCCCTTTGATCCGTGCTAAAGCTCCCTTGTGATCTTGAGCTACCACTCCTGCTACAGCCTGCTTCGAACTATCTATCCAGTCAACACTTTCTCTGAACATTTAACAGCACTCTTCCTAAGTTGCAGAAACTCCTCTACGGCCCTATTTATCTTTTCAACTATCGCCGCAGGTTCAGAGGATCGCATTCGGTACACTGCAGAGTTCCTCAAATTGAATTCTGGTCTAAGCCTGACAGCAAATCGGGCCTCGAGAAATCGCCATTTGGATCTTAGGATCTAGAACATAAGACATTTGCCGTAAATAGAAAACCGTCTTGACTGATGGAATTAACCGGGTCCCTACGAGATCCCAACACCCTACATCCATCAAGAAAAAGATAAAAATTAAGCACTCTTTTCATCAAGCTGAGAATTGATTATCATGCTGAGCGTACAAAGTTACTTTTAATATTTTGGACACAACGTAAGATTTAGCCAAATCAATTGCTTTCAGTGATTGGCAAGCTTGTTAAGTCATTTGCTTCTCGGACTTAGAAGGGTTCTGGGTCATGTATCCATGCTGATAAATCCTAAGCATAAAGAAGACGAAGAAATCAAACTCAATCCAAACTAAGGCCTCTCTCAATCTGGTTCATAGCTCGACTGTCTACATGGTCTTTAGTGTAATAAACAGCCTCTTCTGAATAGGCGAGCAAGAACCCAATATTGGTAGTTGCACGCGATCATGTCCAATGGCTGAATTGATACAGAGAATCACAAGATAATGTCAAGAGATGATTAAACAGGCAAAGCCTGCTGCTGAGCATGCCACGCCACAACGTCTTTGTATGCCAAGTTGCCCCCAAAAATATCCAAAGCGCTTCCTACCGTCACATCCACACGTCCCATGCCGGCCACTTTTATCCTCTCCAGATCTTCCATTACCGTGACACCACCTGCGTAGGTCACCGGAATCTGATGTCCAAAACAGGCTGGTGTGAATGTTTGCATGCAGAACATGCATACTCGATGCCCAGCAACCAACAGATAAACAGCAAAGTGAAAATAAAAGGAATTCTTTTCAGTGATGAAATGGAAACACACGCGTCTTGCTAACAGAGTGAAAAAAGAATAGCATTTCCACAGTTTCAAAAATGCACTAGGATGTTCCAGAAAAGAAAAAGGCCATCACACGTCTTGCCACGTCTTAAAATCCACTGAGGCCTAGGTGAGGCTCACCACCAGACGAGTCAAGAAACTGCAGGTCTTGGTCTATCTATGCACTAAACATGCAAAATGTTTATCTTTATGGCAAATTGAATGAATTTCTAACACGCGTCTGGAAGGAAACATTATCAACCAAATGATAATTAAAAAACATAGATAATAGCAAAGAACTCGCCAAGTGGTAATTGACGTACTACTTACCTGAGAGTACTTGCCAAGCAAAGCCACAAGCTGTTCATCAATTCTAATCTGTAGTAAACAAGCATTCAAGGTTAGAATCATGGAGATCAGCACATATAAAATGTAGCAAAAGTCAAAGTTGCAAAGCACAAGGGGACAATTCACTTAAAATATAAAGAAAGTTGAAGTTGCAAAGCACAAGGGGACCATTGACATGGACAGCATGGACTCACTGCCCAACAGTAATTAGTTGAGAATTTGTGATAAAATTCCACATTTTACAAACAAATCACAGAACTATTTTATCAGTACAATCGAAAATAATATTGCAAAGAACATGTCTATGTCCTTGTAAGAGTAAAGAGCATCCATTTGCTTAAGAGATTGGTAAGAGACGGCTCCTGGACTTGTTTAATGTTACTCAAAGATTTCTATGAAGGAAACTCAACGCCATTGACTGAAAAGAGAAACAGGAGTGAAAAATGAACTAAAGTATATTCACATTAAGAAGCTATGAATCATGACGACCAAAATCTGAATTTCATGGCAGATTAACGACAAATTAAATGGAAAACATTAGAACAACCAGGAACTTGTTTTCTTTATTTATCAATGAGAAAATCAAAATGTGTAGTTGGTTAAGTAGATGTTCTTTATGTAGATTTTCTTTTTTTTTGCATAAATGGTGAACAAAGAAAAGACTGATTAGCATGTGAGAAGAATGTTTTTCCAGTAACACTCTAGAAGTGCTTTGCAACTTAAAAAGAAAGTACACATGAAGCTTAGAACACCAACAAGGAAAAATTGATAGCTTAATAAAAACATTTATTTTGAAAAAAATCATGTTTATCTTTTGTAAAATATCATGTCTATTGAAATATAATACTTTTTACCAGATTGACTTATTCTTATAATGGGTCAAAAAACAAAGGCTCAGCATCAAGCACAGAAAACCAAAATTCCTCTTCAACCTATTAGTCCTCCAGCAGTAAGAATAATTAATCACGGTTCAAGGTGACTTAAAACAGTGACGCCTAATAACAACTGCTATCTCTTAAAAGATGTCACATATGATAGGTTAAAAGCAGTAGACAAAAACAAGACCAAGGCATTAATAGAGGTGCAGTTCTAAAGCAGAGAAGGGTTTTCCCTTTGCAATAGGTGGAGAAGGAATCAAAGGTACATACTTTTTCCTTCCACGTCAACACCATGGACCAAGAACTCATCAGCATAGCTCGCAAGAAACTCTAATATCTTCTCATCCAGATACACATCACTAAATTTCTGCCATCTGTCAGTGACAATTGCATATTTACCCTCCTGAACATAAACAAGCAGCGAAGATAACATAACTTCAATTAATGAACTCACTGAACCCAAAAAGAAAAAAGCCAAACTGAACATTGGTCTTGATGAAAACTTTGTTCAGCTAGTTTGACACACCCACATCTCAGCACATGGCACTAACTTTCAGAAAGTATAAGAAATCAGAAGTTCCTCCAAAGAAGCTATGCCAACTCTTTAAGCCCAATCTCCTTGCAAAAGCTTAAGTTAGACAAAATTTATACAAAAGAAACTATATCAAACCTTCTTCCTGCAGCTAAGATCCAACACCAGACGGTCTTTTCCCACCACATGCACAAGATCCTTAAGCCTTTCAAGGTCCATTCGTCCATTATTGAACACATACTGTAACAAGAATATCAAAAGAAAAGAGCTCAATTGCACTCACTAGTACAGTTTTGATAACATGCGGAAGTATGACAGCTATAATGTTCAATTTCATTCCCATCTATCAGAAATGTGCAAACTTTTTATGCTGCGAGTTCGTGAGTGTAAACAAGCATGGGAATGATACCATAGAAAAGCTACATCTTGTATGACCTGACAGTTTAAATCAACATGTTCATGTGAGATCTGGAAACTAATTATCCTTTCGAAAAGCCCATAACTACTGCTCTGTTTATCCCCTGCTTTCACTAAATACCTAGCAATACAGTGAAAGGAAATAAGAACAAGAAAAGGACTGTCATATGAAGAAGGCTGAGCTTTTTTTTTTTTTAACAAAAGAGAACAGGAAATACTAAAGTAAAAATGACATACCGATGTTACAATGACATGGCTTGCCCTTCTTCTATGTAATTCAGACAATTTTCTGAATTGATTCCACCTCCTACTTGCAGACCGCCTAGCATAAGGAAGTCCTCACCATAAGTTCAGCAGAGGAAACATCTGTAAGTTTCAGGCGATAGTATCCACCATAAGATAAGAAGGAATGTAGTCACAGGCTTTTAACCACCAAACCATGATTAATGAAGAGAAAGATGCTCAAAATAGAATGGAACAATATACTTTATCCATGCCTTGCACACGTCAGAAAACATTCTCTCACTTTTGCATATAAATAGTCTGCTAATCTAAGGTGAAGTTATTGAGGAGAACAGCCATCAACCTTAGTACCTCATAACCCCAGATTTTCATTTAGAATCACATGGAAAAGCATGGACATTTTCTATGGCAAGCACTAGCGAAACAAAGGTAGCTGAATTGCAAAACAAGAAACAAGAGGAAAATTCATTTTATAATTTAAGGACAATCTATAAGGATGGAACGGGAAACACCTAATACTCTCTTGAGTTTGTATTTGTAGCAAAAACCTTAAGCTCCAGTACAAATTGCATATAAGCAACTGTGCAAGTATGTATAATTAATGACAAAAAAAACTCAACCTACCAGGATATGCATGCAATGCTTCAATTGCTGCAGCATTGCTTAGAGGATCTGCTCCAAGCATGATTACATGACCACCTGCTAGCCCATCTTCTTGGTATAATTTTGCGTACTCTGCTGAAGATACGTCTGATTCAAAATTGGTCACAGGAGCAGATTCATTGCCCTTCAAATCACAAAGGGTCGACCCTACAATTTGTTTCACTTTACCCTGATAACAATACATTGAATTTGATCAACTGGCTGCTACAATGACCAAGTGAAGATGCAGATTGTGTCCATGGAAGACCTCACAACAAATGATGCATCTAACTGAAAGGAACAAGCAACATCCTCCATTCAACCATAGCACTGGCCTTCTTAACCCAATGAAAAACAACAGGCAACAGAACAGGTCAAACAATGATTTAAGCAAAATTGACTTCTGAGGCAACTTAAAGAGGCAAATGGAACTTATTCTCATGGAAGCTCTTGGCATAGATGCAACATATGGAGCAGTAAAAGATGCGAAAATGTGGATGGAACAATTGACCGATGAACTAAGTCAATTCGAAGCGAATAAGGAGAAACAAATTTGCCATTATTGATTCCTAAAATCAGATAAGTCAAAAGAATAAAAATTTACTTCCGGTAACAACAACACCCTTATGCAAAATCAAAGATGCATTTCGGGGACAACCAAGCAGTCTCCAGCTGGGAATTCACCATTCCTGAAGAGCAATGCTAGACCCACCAATACCCATTCAAATTTCGACGCAGCACTTCCGAAACAAATTTCCGAAGCAGTTATTCCTACACCTATTAAGCACCACTCCATGAAAGCTCATAAAGATAGACTTTGATGGCAAAACCCCCCGCAATGTTTTTCCCCCCTTTTTCGCCCCTCTTAGAAGAACAGATACTCTGAACATACATGAAGTGCACTAACAACAAACAACCAAAGGAAGTTACTCCATCGAAACTCAGGACCATCATAAGGCCCTTGCCAAAAGGGAGCACCTTGTGTATATCGATGCAAGGACGGAATCGAACGGCGCACCGTACGGACATCCGCGCGGAGGATCCTGGGCAAAAGCAAAAGCAAGAATAAGATAAATAAGGACTTGAGGATTGCGATATGACCCAGAAACGCTCGGCATTCTCGCGCAGCTAGAGACCGTACGTACTCGAAATGGGCATCGTCGGGGTACAACGGCAGCCGTCGCGCGAGCCGATCGAGGAGCAGAAGCCGAGACGGGGCGAACTGAGATCGGGAACCGAGCTGGTGCGGAGGCTGCTCATCCTCATTCTTGTAGACTATAGATTTGAAACTGGAAAGACGGAAGCTTTTTTTTGCCCTCTGTCTGTGTATTTCGATTTCCTCCTTTCGGGCTACCAGGTACGATGTCGAACTCGAGCTTTCGAGGTTGTCTTCTTTATTTGCTGTCGGCTTGCTCGTCGGAAGAACCACGACACGAAACGGGAAGGGAATTCGTAGTCCCAGTCAGTTTTTTTAGCCGCTGCTGCGGCCGAACCGAGGGCTAGACCCGTTAAATGGGTGGATCGAGTCGGGTTTGGATCGTTTCATAAACGATTCACCAAAATTAACTCATTTAATATGTTTATGATCTATTTATTAATACAAAAATTTTTAAATTCATACTCATTCTGATTTATATTTGATCCACATTTGACTCATTTAATTATATATATTATTTTTTCTAAAAAAATTGTATTATTAAAATATTTTTATACAATGCAAATTTAATGGATAATTTTTATAATTTTTAAATAATTATTTTTAAAAATCGATTTTTTTAATTTTATTTTTAAAATAAAAATAACGGTCATTAGCCGGCCACGAAGGCGAGCTTCGAGCTCACCGGATCGGCAAGGCTCAAGCCTCACCGACGCCGATGTGCTCGAGCCTCGCCAGGACATTAACGAGGCTTCGCTCGCTAGATCGGGGTGTGAGCTTGAGCTCACCCGGCAGGGCCGATGCCGGCGAGTTCGAGTCTCATCGAGCTCTCGCACGTCGCCGCCATCACCACGCCAGCCACCAGAGGAAAAAGAAAGGAAAAAAATAAAATGAAAAAAAATAATTATAATTTTATCGCCTCTAGTAGGGTAGACTACATCGTGAGTTATTTTTATTGGGTTGGTAAATGGGTCTTAAATAAGTACAAAATAGACCCATTTAAGACCCATAATTTTAGTCATTTTATTTTTAAAATCCCATCATGGGTGCCTTGGGAAATAAGACTAACCCATTAAGGACCTATTTAAGCAAATGGGTTCATAAATGGGTTGTGTACCCATTTTGACACCTCTACTGAGGGCCATTGCGCTACTATTTTTAAATTTTCATCCCCTCGTCCATGGAAAATCTTAGTCTAGCGAAAAGTGTGAAATATAGTCCTACATTGGCCCCTGCGAATCTCTAATTTCGTTCAATTAAGCCGTTATACCTTTTGAATCGAACTGAGTTCTATCCCTATAATCAATTTGATTTGCTTCGTATGTGACAATCAACTTGGTTCCAAAGCATACCAATAAGGGCTTGTTTGTTTATTTTTGTTTCCGTTCCTCATAACAAATTTTTTTATTATTTTGTTAGGAGAACAAAAAAAGAACAAAAACGAGTTTGGTAAAATTTTTGTTCCCAAGAACAAATTTGAAACAGAAACAAAAGGTGGAAAAAGTTGTTTCTTGTTCCCAGAATAATTCTGACAAACAATTTTTCTCTCTCCTCTTTTTTTCTTCTCTTTATTTTCTTCTTCTTCTTCCTTTTACCAATCACTGCCTTGGCCATGACCGATGCCGGCGATCGCCAGACAAGGGCCAACGACTCGCCGGAGCATCGTGACCTCCAGAAGCCGAGCCTCGCCGGCGGCGCGAGGCTCGGCCTCGCCAGCTAGGGCAAGGCCGACCTCACACTGCCTGAGCGAGTTTGAGCCTCGCCGGTGGCCTTGGTGACCAAGTGAGCCTCGCGGTGGCCTAGCGAGGCTCCGGTGAGCTCGCCTAGCAAATCGCTGCCGCTACCATGGCCGACAACCGGCCACAAAGAGAAAGAAGGAAAATAAAAGAAAAAAAGGAAAAATATAATGAAAAATATTGAAAACTAAAAGAAATATCAAAACTATACAAGTTTACTAAACGAATTTCTATTCGTAGTAAAAAATTTTGCAGATTACCAAACGCGTTCTTATACTTAGAAATTTTTTTTTTTTGATAAAGATTCATTCATGCACAACCAGAAAAATATACTTAGAAATTGTTTAAGAGAACAAAAAAAAATCATTTCTATTAAAAAATTGTTCCCCAAAACAAAAACGTTACCAAACGCGCCCTAAGTGACCTCGAGGGGGCTCAAGAGGCACGACCCATGCTCGAGCAACTTCTAGTGAAGGTACATGCTTAATCACAAAGCTACCATTGCCCGAGGATGCGACTCTTGCCCTTACTCACAAGTGAAGGGCTGTTTGTTTAAATTTGTTTTTGTTCCTCAGAACACAAATTTTTGTTATTTTGTTCTGGCGAATAAGAAGAAAAAACAGAAACGCGTTTGTTTAAACTTTTGTTTCAGGAAAGACAGATTTGGAACATAAATAAGAAGTAGAAAAAACTTGTTTCTTGTTCCTAGGAACACTTCCAAGAAACATTTCTTTTTTCTTTGGCCGGTTGCCGACCTTGGCCATGGTTGGACCGGCCATTGAGGTCGATGACCTCATCGGAGCGTCGCCGCCCTCGATGAGGGTGACCTCTCGTTGGGCCACGCCGTCGGCCAGGCCGATGGCCCGGCGAGGCTCGGCCTCTCGGATTTGGGCTAATGACCGGCCAAAAGGAAGAAAGAAAGAAAAAGAAAGAGGAAAAAAAGGAAAAATAAAATAAAAATATTAAAAAATTAAAAGAAACAAAAAAAATTATACAAGTTTACCAAACGTCTTTCTGTTATTTTTCTATTCTAGGAACGGAAATTTTGTGCAATTACAAACGTGTTCTTTCATTAAAAATTATTCCCTAGAACAGAAATAATATTTTATATTTCTGTTTTAGAGAACAATTTTTGAACAAAACGCTACCAATGCAACATAAAATGCCAGTGGATGTCAACTGGCTGCACCAAGAGTGCAGGCTAGCGAGGTGAGTGTCAAGGGCCCTCCGACGGAGGGATGAAAATTGGATAGCACAATGCTAACTTCATTAAAAAACCTGAATTCTCGTGAGCATCTAACGCATGAGTGAGAAATGTCAGCGAATAGGGGCTGGAAAGAAACAATGTTCATTCACTTGCCCCATGGTCCATTTTGCAGTATGTGTAACTCGTGTCTTAGGTTCTATTTGTTAATTGATTCTTTTTTCTTTCATCTGAGAGCAAAAACAAAACAAATAATTTTTTTTGTTCGGGAATAGATTTAAAACTAAAAAAGTTATTTTTTTGTTTCCGAGAACAATTTGAAATTAATCTCAATCTAGTTTTCTTTTTCTTTTTTTTTTCTCTTTTCTCCTTCTCTCTTCTTTTCCTCCCAGCCGATCACCAATCATTGTTGACCGCCGCCACCGCTGCTATTGTGGCCAGCAACCGATCACAAAGAAGGAGGAAGAAAAAGAGATAAGGAAAAGAAAAATAAAATATAATAAAAGTATTAAAAATTTCAAAGAAACAAAAAAAATTAAGAGTTCTACGAAATGCATTTCTATTTTGAGAATAAAAATTTTTGGGCAATTACCAAACGTCTTTAAATACTAAGAAATTATTCCTAGAAATAGAATAAAAAAAAAGCAAAACTTGTTCTCCCAAACGCACTCTTACATAACTCACCTCCATCACCATCAATATAGGTAATAAATGTAAATTTTGTTATAAAAAAAAAAAAAAAAAAAAAAGGTTATACAAGCTGCATATATAAAAATAATCCTAAGCTGTTACCCTCAGAGACATACGTTGATCCCAATGCTTCGTTTAGAGGTAGGAACATGGTATAACATAGAAGAGTGGCATCTCAGATCGACACCTTTGTTGAAACTTTTAGGGGACAATTTATACATGTTACCGGCAAGGACTTTCCTGTTGTATCTTTTGCCTTCAGTTGGCTGGATCGGAGGCGTTAGCACATCTAAATTTTCGCCACCAATCAGTTTTAAGGGAAGATAACTGTTGACACCTAAATTTTGGCGACCCGTTTAGTCATTTATTACATTAAAAAATTATGGGTTAATTTTATCTCTGAAAAATATTAATTACATAGCATATAATTTTAGTTGCACTTATTAATTTGTTTATCACTTTTGCATATGATCATCGGCGGATGAGCTTCAATTTTACGAGTTGACAATTCGGTATTTTCATAAATGATTCATATTATTCTTCTAATATTCGGTAAATATATCATATATTCACGTGATTTATACATTAAGCGATATATTTTACTGAAGATTGGAAGTTTAAGGATGAAATATCAAGAGGGATATCGCACGTGGGGCATATCTTGAGTGATTTATTCAATGTTTCAAGACAAGAAATATTTCATGGTAGATTTCATATGTGAGCTGGAAAAGAAAAGAAACAGGAAATAAAGAAAATTGGCTTACAAATGCATGATACGCAAGGGTGAGGAAGGAAAAGGAATTTCAATATATATCATGGATGCTCACAGACAGGATTTTGTGCGTCCATTGGAGCAAAAAAGAAAGGAAATAAATAAATTATAGGCCGGGAAATTTCGGTCACGTCCTTGACCTATAAAAGATGGGCGCACTATAGACAAATGGGGGGCGATGGATGGCCACAATTCTGAGAGCATAGAGAGACACAAGTGAGAAGGGACGATTGAGAGAGGGCACGTTCGCGAGAGCTGAACAAGTCACGGTTGAAACCCCTTCACGGCCATGAATTTCTCAAGTTCGTGGCCGTGCCTCGACGCCGACCTTGCTGCCAATCCTCCATTGCATTGACAACGGCCAGCTTTGTCGCGATCCTCTCCGATGATAAAGTAGCAGCATACACCCCTCGTCTGGCGGTGATCAACAATCACGAAGTTTTGGAGGCCAACATATTGATACACACGGCCACACGTTGAGAGAATAGATAAGAGTGGAGGATCCAATAGAGAGTTCTTTCTTTCTGCTCTTTGGGTCCCAATTCCGAGATCGCTCCATCACTGCCTCCGAGATCCACTAGCCATCATCGTCGTTGCTAGACATCCACGCTATACCTGCACCGCGACGGCCCCCTCTTAGCCGAGCTCTTCCCTTTCACTACAGCGAATCTCTTTCTATTTTGCAGGTTCTCGAATGAGCAGCACCGAGTTTTTACCGTGCCGTGAGCCATGACATTGCTGCCGTTGTCGAGATGAGACCAGTTTGGTGGCTTCCCGCAGCAAAATCGTTCTTTATTTTGCAGGTTCGCTGTGAGACTATCTCGGTGAACATCTGAGCATCCTCCTCACCGTCAGCCCATGCTTGTGCGTGCTCACCACCTCCATTGAGAAGTCCCCACAGTGAGTTGTTCCTCCATAGCCGAGAATTACTAGACCAGCAGGCTTCGCCGAGCAGCCCGTAATGAGAATCCCATCGTCGGCCCGCATGTGACACCATCACCGTGATTCCTCATCGACAAAGCTGCTGCCGCACTGAGACCAACTTCAGGCGTAAACCGAGGGGATCATCAAGCTATCAAGGGAGTTATCAATTCTCAATAAAAATTCCACTTTTCTTTCTCTATAGTCACGTACAAGGGACACATATCATGCTCATGTGAACCCCTAAAAATAAGAGAAGAAGAGTTTTCTGGTTTTCTCATGGTTTCACTTTCTTGATGTGGTTATTATATGTTTAATGCATTGCCACACACAGCCACGATCTCCATTAATCGCAGACACCACCTGGCGCAAGTCTAGCCCGCTCCATTGTTTTCCCAGATTTGTTGAGTAGTTCGTTGCGACGATTTCAGTCCAATCCAGCGGCCGCCGCATCGGTTCCAGCATCATCCACCACGAGCCATCGCTGGTCCCATCATCCGATGAGTCCAAATTTGAGAACAATATTACGAAATAGGTAAAGATATTATCCAAATTTAATTTGATAATTTCCTTACTTAATTTGTTGATATTGCGTTCAAATTCAAATCTTCCGATGATGCATCCAATCCAAATTTTCTAGAAAATCTTTTTTAAGTTAGGGATTTATTCCTTAATTTCACAACGTGCACATGATTGATAGTCCGATTTCACACTCGAAATACGACTCGCGATCGCACGGAAAAATTGCCAATCCGATCTCACGCTCGAGATACGATTCGTGATTTTTGTTAAAAATTGGCCAATTCGATCTCATGCGCGAGATACGATTCATCAATTTATTTCTCTAAATTAAATGGATATGGATGATATCTTCCTTGATTTGGTGCCATGCTTTCTTGATGCCTCTATTTGATTGCTCCCATAAAAGAAAAACCCAAAAATATTTATTTGAGTTAGGTTAAATGCCTGTTAGGATATTACTCGTTTTAAGGTTATGTCGCATGTTTAGGATAGGAAATTTATTTCGAATTTCTTAAATAAAAAGACCAAAAACATTAATTTAGGATTTTCTTCTCATTAATTTAAATTGCACGTTTAATTATTTGGCAATTTTAAATTTCGAATTTCATAATAGAAAAGAAAAAATTAGAATCAAGGCATTATTTGCACGTCATTGCATATTAGGATAGATTGCATGCTTATTAAGAAAAAATCATGTGCATGTCATATAGAATTAAGTTCATGAAATGCACGTCATTTAGTGATTGTTGTTAGGTTCATTTAATTAGAAATTGTCCGTCATTAAAATTAAGTCATTAGGTTAATTTAGATTGCATATTTAATTGTTACATTTCTTTAGAAACTATTCTACTCATGTCATATAGCTATAGCTTAGGTCATATTGCCATACCATATCATCTTAGATTAGTAACATGCATTGCATGATTATCATTAAATATGTGAAAAAAAAGAGAGAAGAAATTGCGTATTAATTAGAAATCATATCTAGGGTTGTTGATGTGAATTCTGATCTAACAACGCAAGTGCTTTCGTTGCTATGAGGTAAGTCATGCAATTTATTTATTGCTTTATTGGGTGTTAAATTGGTGGTTTGCGCACTCGCATGATCGCCTCACATGTTAGGAAAATAGATTTAAAATCAATTCAAATTGCCTACCAAACACTTTTTTCAAAATAAAAGAGAAATGTACCGAAAGGGCGTTAGAGAAATCTAGCGTAACCAAATCCCCGAACTCATAAATCTCTGATTCGTAGGAGTAAAATAATTCTCCCGTTATTTTTACTTGGGTTTCTAATCGACCCACCAAAAAATAAATTAGTGACGACTCCTAAATAAAATATATTTGCATGTTAAGAATTTAAACTTAAGTCGCAAATTGATATGGGCTTGGGAGAGCCCGAGTTAAGTTTAGACTTAACAATCCATTAGCAATCCATTAGCCAAAAAATTAGGTCGCGACAATAACCGAAACGCTTCCACCACTACTTTTGTCTATGCTTCTGTGGAGATACAGCATGAGAAAATTGAACATCTAGTGAGTCAAGGTGCTCCACAGGCATTAGGAAAGTAAGAAAATCAACTGCAACCACCTTGCGAAGGGTCGGGCTAAAAAGAGGAGAGCGGCCATCCACTTCATTAACCAAGGTCCTCTATCAAATATACTCAGCAGCAAAATGCTTGCCGATGACGTGCCGACATAAATATGGATAGATAAAAATGTACGAAACAGTCTCGAGAAATATTTGCACGTTCCCTTAATTGGGAAAAGAAAAATTATGGATATCAAAGTCTGGTCATGTAAATGGTGAGAAGTGAAAGTGAGGAAGACTCGGAAAACCATCGATGCATTCCCCCATTATCGTTGCATCCCCATGTAACTTATGGACTCCATAACTACTACCCTCACTCAACATCGAATACGTCTACAGCCCACGAATCATCATTACACACTCGAAATGGCACGTGCGATATATGCAGCTGAAGCCTGAAACTCGCAAGAGGTTATCCAAGCGCACCCTATCGCCCGATATAAACTTCTAACATGGCGAAACAACCCCAAGCTCAGAGTTCTAGAGTTTGTCACCACGCCATTTATCAGATGCCAATAGCCCACAACGGCAGATGACCATCTCCACGATCAAAGTACAATAGTCTATCTCTTTCATCCAAAGAAATAAGATAAGCTAACTTTTGGATGAATATACTGACAAGTAGTTAAGGCTAACAAACTGTAGCCAACCCTAAGACTTTCAAACGTGTTGATGCAGCTCAAACATGTGACGGCCAAAAGCTGCACCATACTATATCATCCGATGGCCGTCCAGATAGAACAAAAGGCAACTCTAATACCTATAGAAAACGAAATACTACCAACATTTGGCTACATCTCAAACAAAACCTCAAGTCACGTAAGAACTATACACGATTTACAAAACTTAAACCTCTCCTGAAAGGTAAGAAGCGGAAATCGCAAAGGAGGCAACTTTTTTGTGGTAATATAAACACATCCTAATAAGATCAAGCTCTCGGAAAGCGTGATCGCCCCTTCTTCTTTAGGAACTCAGGGATTTCCACTGAAGTGCCTTCACCATATGAAGAGGGCCGCCTATTTAGTCCATCTCCTTGTATCTGGCCTGACTGTATTTTCAAAGAAACGATTCGGCTTCAGTACCAAAGCAAACATGCATAACAAACAAGCACACAAATGGAGATACAAGAAGATAAAAGGAGCAAAATCTTCAGGGATTAGATGGTTGGGGAGGAAGGTAGAAACCTGAAGCGACCTTCCTTCGCTTTCTTCTTGGCGTTTGAATCCAGTTGCAATTAAGGTAATGCTGACCTGATGCAAAACAAGACAAATGTCCCATCAGAAAGTATTCTTCTCTTCATTGACATCTGATTGCAAGCAAGAATGACCAATCATACTTTGCTTCTGTGGAATACATTCAGGCAGCAAAAGCATAAGTTACAAGAAAAATGGGGAAGGGACGAACCTGTTTGTGATCTTATTAATGACATACATGCACGGTTTACCAGTTCTAGGGATAATAATACCTTTGGATGTCACTCCAAAGAACAAGATAAGTGCACCGTTAGCCACTATTGTGCCTAAGTGGAATGTTTACCATAAATTTGCTTTCTGTAAGCATATCTTCGTAATAATGCCTCTCTATTAGTGCTCAACAAAATAGTCCCCGAAATGCCCTTACCTGGCCAGACAGTGATGGATCAATCACTGCTCCAAATATCAGATTGGCCGTTGGATCCACTAGGTCATATATGACCTCAGCAGCAGCATTGACCTGTATGATGGCCACATAAGCAACAGGACAAGGGAAAGTCAAGATCAAGATTTAGCAAGCGAGTATTCTACAGCATCAAAAAGATCAAGGGACCAAATTGTTGCTCAATGAGGGCCCAACTTTCCAATTTTTCTTGCAACGAAAGAAAAGAGAGACTTGGGCATTTTGGAAAAAGATATACTAATAGGGCCATTGCAACCAAGTTATCACTGAGCTAGAGACTTGGATGCACCCAACCTTCATCAGTTGGATAGACCCAAGAATCAAAAAGCCCAAACTGCGGCTAATCCTTCATTCATGATGCATACAGCCCAGATAGAACAGTTGACTTCATCTTATAATTTCTTTATGCTGCTACTGACCATGCTTTGCACTGTGCCTTGGAAAATGAAAGTAGAAGCGTCTCGTTATCAAGCATATTGCTCTTGCTAGTAAAGAAATTTAGCAGAAGTCTGTCACTTATAACACCTACTGAAAGGCTTAATTAGCAGCAGAAAAATAAATGAATCATATTGGGGACAGAAAAACATTGCATTTCCAGATAAGCTTTCTCACAAAAATAAAATAAAATAAAATTGAAAGTCAATAATAACAAATTGCCAGATAATGTGACTCATATATTTAAGTGTCCTTGTGGCCTGAAGAGCCAGGGTTGAGGATAGAAAAGCAAGGGGAATGCCTCAAACTAAGATGGTAGGGGAATACCTCAAACAAGGTCAGGTCGCTTCCACCAGTTATGTTCCAAACTATTCCAGTAGCCCTCTCAATACCAATATCAAGTAATGGAGATTGGATGGCATTTAATGCAGCATCTCTTGCCCTTGTCTTCCCTGACAAAAAAAAGAAGATGACACCCAAGAATATTAATGAGTTAATCGAGAAAGCAGAAGTGGCTTTATTAAATGACACCCACGAAAAGAAAATCATTCTTTTTCATTTTCATTTATACACGACAAGTTCCATTATCATATACAATTTTGCTAGAACGGTAAGAGAGTCCATGTGGAGCTCTTGTGCACATGAGGATAGGATGATGAGGCCATCTATCACTTAATTCTAATATGCTTTGCATGCAAATTACACATGAGTCTCTACTTCAAGTTTGTATTGCACAAAACAATATATAGCTAAGATAGTTGGCTGCACCATTTTTTTTTGTTTTTTTCGGGTTTAAGGGAAAGTTTTTAATTTAAATTCAAAGACCCCCCGGTTTCATAACTAAGTGCAGTTCTACTCACAACAAGACACATCCGGTATAATATGGATTTGTTTGGAATCATGCTCGGCATATCTTAAGATCTTCCTATTGATTCTTGGCAATCAGCAAAACTAGCCATCGGTCAGAACCGCATTGCATTAAAAAGTCTGTATTTTCTTTCTTAGCAATTAATTCTTGGATTATATTGTAAAATATGTCATCCATTTTATGGATATATATGGCTTCACAACATGGGCAGATATATTGCTTCAGTAGTGCTTCATGCAGATTACATATTCTATGGTCAAATGAAGCTTATGCTTCATGAAAAAGGGTATCTGTCTTGCATATGAAAGTAATATAGTCAACTTTGAGCTTTTGTGTCATCCTAGTTCTAAGAACTTTACTATCTTCTTGAGAATAATCTCTGAAAGAATAAGTCAAAAACTTTTAGATAGCTAAGTTGAATACTACCTGTTGCAGTCCCTATCCCCATTAATGAAGATCCTGCATTAGCCATTATAGCCCGCACATCAGCAAAATCAACATTGACCAGCCCCGGTATCTGCATGTAAGATGATTCAGCATCATATAGAGTAAAACAACTACGCCAGTCCATAAGAGTGATAATTTCAACGAAAACATTAGTTCATCATCTGAAATGGATGATGCAAAGGTTTGCAAAAAGAACTGTTGATTCGACCAAATCACAGTGGAGGACAAACGAAGTCCTGGTGAATGGAGGCTTAGGATGACCAAAGTCAACACCAACAAAGCAATGCTTAACTTAGCTATAGAATGAAGATGAGCATATACAACCTTGGGGAAAGAGGAATTAAGTTTAGTTTCTAGCCATCCAAGATTAAAAGAAGGAAATTGTGAAAATGTAAATGCTCCGCGTTAGTGGCTATAACAATATCTTTGTGCTGCTTCTTGTGCACCAGGGTCAGAGAAGCAATTTATGATTACCAGCCTTCGCATGATCTTTGTACTGAGCTACAGAGAGATTCGAATCAGAAATATCTGAGAGTGTCCAAGAAAATAAAAAGTAGAAAGGGTCAATTTGCAAGAGCACATTGTTCTATGTATTTACTTGTGGTGAGAGTGAGCAGTGTAACAGCTAAATGTAGTTTTATACAATAAATATGCAATGTGTATAGTAATTGCAAGACAGAGATATGTTCCGCATAATTTGACATAACTTGGCATGTGCGCATGTTGATTGTCTTATACAATTTTCTTCTTCTACCTCTAATAAGTTGTATCAGAGCCCAAAATACTAAACAAAGTATTCTTGCCACAACCTTTAGCATGAAAGGACTTTTCAAACTTCTCAATAACAGGGACCAAAATCAGAAGAGGAATCATTGATCTGACTCCTTAATATGTGTTTAGAAGGAGATCTGAATATAAGGGTTCATATTCAGTATGTCTTTTCAAGAAAAATGAGGCTTGAAGCATCAAGCACATCATGAACATTGACAGCTCTTGGCATATCTCTCTTCTCGTCTTGCTAGTATGCTTCATCTAAGTGACACTGAGTCTTGAAAGAAGGAATTTCGCCCTAATTATTAAAGAGCTTCCAAAAAGCATCTCATCATGCAGTGGCTGTAACTCAACCTATAATCCCAAACTGTCTGTATTTCTTTTGAAACTTCCATTTTTCCAGTGCATTACAAAAAGAAGAGAAACTAAAGAGTCCTCAAAAGAGGTGGTAGTAGTCTATACCGTGATTATGTCAGAGATTCCCGAACGCCTTGCCTAAGAATGTCATCAGCCAGATTAAATGCTTCTGTGACCGGGGTCGATGGCGAAACTGCAGTCAACAACTTGTCGTTGGGAATAACAATCAAAGTGTCCACATTGTCTCTCAGAGATGCTATTCCTTCCTGGGCTTGAACAGTTCGCTTTCGTCCTTCAAAGAAAATGGGGTTGTCACAATACCAACGGTCAATATACCCATTGATTTTGCTACTCCTGCAATTATAGGAGCACCCCCAGTGCCGGTTCCTCCACCCATTCCAGCCTGCACACGATAATTAAGGAACAAGGAAATCAAATAAACATCTACTTTACAATATGGGCCATTGACTAATGATATTTAATTGAAGTGGATATCATTGTTGCAACACTGTTCCTAATCACCATGAAAGGTACAATGGAGGATAAATCAATCCTCGATGAAGATGAATAAGCAAAAGGCACAACAGGACGTCAACTATGCTAAGTAGCAGATTAGTCCATCCATATTATCACTCTCTATGTGCATCGCCATCCAAATCAACCATATCTTTAAAGTAATTATTTAGCACTAAGGTCAAGGTAGTTCCACACAAAATTATGTTTCAAGTGATGATTGATAACCACCATAATATTGGCATATCAAAGACCTGGGTCCTAGATACATCAACGGAGATGGTTCTTCAATGAATGGAGATAACATTTAATAGCTCTATATATAAAGTTCATCACCATTTATGAATCAGGATGCAACATTTAGAGCCACTTTATAAGTCCTCAACAGAAAGAAACAGCAGGGGAGAAAATTTAAATGACAATTTGAAAACACTCAGCATATACTATCTATAGTAGATTGGAACTGAAACTGCAAGCTGAAAGATAGATTACCATGTAAAGTACAACCTACCGTGACAAAGACCATATCTGAGCCATAAAGTGCCTCTTCTATTGCTTCTTTGCTTTCTTTGGCAGCATTCATGCCAATTTCAGGGTTCCCCCTGCTCCAAGACCTCTAGTCAGCTCTTGACCAATCTGCAAACGATTATCAGGAAACACAGGAGACATTCTCATGGCTTGGATATCTGTGTTCACGATCCAAAACTCCACGCCCTTCATAGCACTTTCTATCATGCGATTGACTGCATTTGACCCACCACCTCCAACTCCTATAACCTTGATCTTAGCTTCACTGTGATTACTTTGGTTGGATGTGTCTCTTAAGCTTTCCACCACATTTCCACCCAAACCATCATTCTGTTTGTTTGCTGTGTTATTTCCCTCGCCTTTATTCCCTCTAAGCATGGCAACTTCAGGGTGTGAATTCAGAAAGGGATCTTTACTTTGATATGTGCTAACACTATGAGAGTTGGTCGAACACATAATTTGAGGCAGAACAGACCTCATGTTGGCACCCAGAAAATTATTCTTTGTTCCAATCATCTTCCCGGACTTCACTTCAAACCACCGATTCTCCACCAACACTCTGCCTCCTCTTAAATTCAACACCCCCTTACGGTTTCCACCAACCGACGGTGCGAGATTTGTCGATAAACAGGTCGACATGTCTGAATGGGTAGAAGGATGCCCTGGATATGTTAAGGTGGCCAGGAAGTTTCCTCCCAAATTCAACGGACGGAGAGGCTGGAAGTTGAAATTGGCCAAATACAGATTTTCAGCAGATACCTGTGTAAAGATGGCAGAAAATTAACGACGGAGCAAGAATAATCTCATCAGCGAAGTTATCAGCACACACAATTCACCAGAAATTACAAAAGACAGTCCTCTCCAGAGAATCGAGCATTACAGGAGACAAGCAACTGGCTTTAATTCCAATGACCTTTAACGTCCTCTACTCAAAGTCGAAAAGAACAGGAGATAGCTCGAACCGAACAGCGAATTGCACTAGTTCCCTAAGAACGACCGCCGTTCCTACAATCTAACCCGTGCGCATGCCCCTCCCATCTCCGGAAGCGCTTCTCGTTAACACGAACCAATCTAGTCCGAACTAAGAACCTACATTAAGGAATTAAAAAAAAAAAAAAAAAAAAAAACTAGCCTCCAAATCCGTCCTCCATTGAAGCAACCGGCGACTCAAGAGAGAACGCCACGCGCGCACAAAAGGGAATCGAGAATCGAAGGGCCGTTATCGACGCGCGCTCCTCCGACCGTGCAGCATCGATGAAGGCGAACCGCGACCGGCCGGCGAAACGAAACGAAACGAAACGAAACGCATTGGTGAACCAGGACAAACGACTGCCGGAAGAGAGAGAGAGAGAGAGAGACCTGAGGTAGTTGCGGCGCTCAGGCACCGGGGAGGGCAATGCAATTCGGAATCGGGAGATGGAAATGAGGCCTTGAAAATGGTGGAGGAGGAGGAGGAGGAGAAAGTGGGAGTGGAGAGGCGACAGGGAAGTCACTCCAAAGCCAACGGAGAGGAGACGTTTGCTGCTTTGCGCATCTTTCTTTGCTCATCCCTTCGTCGGTCGGTCTCGGCCATCGCCCGACGCCAGTCGTTAACCCACAGGGTTTTTAGCTGTGGGCCGGGCTTTGTGGGGAACGTTTTGGGTCGGGCTTCGGAGGAATGTTTTGGGCCGTGTTAGAAGGGGAATTTTTTTTTTTTTTGGGGGAGGGGGAAATGACACAAATTGTCTTTGAATTTTAATTCAATGTGCAATATGATCTATCCATTTTTAATTTGCTTAGTATGGTCCTTGAACTGTGACCAAATGTACAATATGGTCCGTAAAATTTCAATTTGTTCAATGTGATGCCGAACTATACGATGATATTCAATGTTATCCCTTAACTTAAATTAATAGAAAAATTATATTGAATATTTTCATATAATTTTGGGATTAAATTAAGCATATATTAAAGGTCTCATTATCATGTCGAACTAATTAAAAATTTAAGAGTCGCTTTGCATGTTAGGCTACAAGTTTATGAATTACATTGAATAAATTAAAAGTTTAAATATCACATTGCGCATTTAACCAAAGTTCAAGCACCATTTATATCACTATCTCACACTTCTTTTGATCAATGTCATAATTGTGATGTGAAATGACAAGAGTGTCAATTCATGATCACGTTTCCATGTCGATGTTAGCATTAACTTAAGGGCATATTGATCAATTCAAAACTAACACGTTTCATTAATCATTTTCGGGAAAGTTCAACCATAACACACGATTGTGTTCATTAAATAGGCAATACAAATATCCCTAGCATAGCATGTCGAATTCGATAAGTCGAATTTGGCCAATCCAATCCGAACGTGAGACTACAATGCAAATAGCATTTTGAGATGAGATTTAGCAATTAAAGTTATTATTTTTTTCACAAAATTGACGTGTTTAATAAGTTAATATAATCACAATTTTAGTACATTGTTAACCATGATGTGATCAATTTCTATTCTTGCACCGTCTCCCCCACACATCCTATTTTGAGGTCTCTTTCGGCCAATGCAAGAGAGGAACTGCACGCATTGAGGTTAGGCTTTATCATTTGTTGAATGGTTGCTATCCTTGAGTTCTTCGTTTCATTACCAATTTGGTTTTCATCAACACAAAAAAGAAATGTTCAAGCGACAAGTCGACAGTTTGGTCGATAGAAACTTGTCAAAGGTGATGAAGTCAGATGAAATCGTGGACAATTTTCAATGATTTGTAGGTGGTGCAAATTTAGGCGATCCACTACCTGTCCCACTAAATGTTTATGCATGTTACACTTATAATATATGCTCCAAATTTATATGAGATTTTGACATCGCCCACTAAATTTGTTGCCACCATTCACTTTTTTCCTCGTGAAAGATGGCCAAGTCGTTCGATTCTTTCTTAAATTATTTGTTTTTTTTATCGGTCATTAAAGATTGTCTTGGATCGGAAAGTCGTGCATGTATATTTTCTTTATGATTGATAATGTCCTTCTCACCACGTTGCAATGAAAATAAATAAGATCATAACGTAAATAGAAGATATGCAAGTTTATTTAGACATGCTTTCACCCACAGTTACTCGAGTAGACATTAAATAGAAGATGTGACAATAATAGATTACCAAAGCGAAGGGACAAACTGAATGTAAATACGAGGAATTGGTCCTCTTCCTTTCGCTTGACTAAATGTGACTAAGGGCCTATTTGTTTTTTTTTTTTTTTGTAAACAAGGGCCTATTTGTTAACTTGCCCAACAGTGAAAATTTCTATTCTTTTATTTCTAGGAGTAATTTGAAATAAAAAATGAGTTTGGTAAAAATTTTGTTTTGAGAAACAAATTTCTATTGTTTTGTTTCGGAAGTAGATTTAGAATAGAATCAAGAAGTTAAAAAAAGTTGATTCTTTGTTAAAAACAATTCTAGAATCAAATATCTATTTTCTCTCTTTTCTTTTCTTTTTCTTGTTCTTCTTCCCTCTTTCTTCTTCTTCAACTGCCGTTGCTGTCCATCACCATCCGCCGTCTGCCGCCCACCATTGCCGATCGCCGGCGACCAATCCAGTGAGCTCATCGGAGGCTCGTCCTGGCCACTAGTGAGGCTCGACCGACGAGGCACAGCCTCGCCAAGGACCAGCAATGCTCCAATGAGGTTGTCAGTCCTCATCTAGCCGTCACGGTCCTCCCAAGGCCGGTAACCAACCACCTTGGAAGAAGAAGAAGAAGGAGAAAGAAAGGAAAAATAAATAAAATTATTTAAAAAAAAAAGAGAGAGAAAGATTTGAAGTAGAAATTTTGATTACAATATCAAAAGCAATTCTATTATGAATCGAAATTTTGAATAGTTACCAAACGGCTTAAAATGCTTAGAAATTGTTTCCGGGACAGAAGCCTTACCAAACACACCCTAAAAAGCCTCCATTCCCTTTCAGCGTCAGACGTGTAGCAATTTGATTTTTGCCGAAACTAAAAATTGTCCAAGTGTTGTAGCTTGACAGCTTGGACGACAGGAAATTGTTAAAGGTAGTAAATACAATTATCCAGTAGTGGAGTCGACGTCTTTCTGTCATTTTTACCAAAAATATGTATTAGAACATGTATATTTTCTCGTGACCCAAGATAGGTCCGGCCAATTCTTATAATGTAGTGGACAAACTTTTCTAACTGTATTTGGAAGTGCTGCAAATAGAGGAAAAGAGGTGGAAGAACCAAGCAAGCAGGAATTGGTATGGAAAACACAACCTTTCCACACTGATACTTATTATGAAAATTGTGTTGTTTGGTGTAGAAATAGAACCTTTACAGGGGAGAGAACTATGTTATTTCTTGTCCGCTCTGGAATATTATACACCTCTGAATCGCAGTAAAACAGTATAAGACGTGTAATGGCATGTAGTCAACAGGGTATGGTGCAGATTATATATGCAGACAGTTGATCAGGCTATGATCGATCAGAAGCCGGGGAAATATAGGAAAGTGAGGACATGTACAGTGGACAGGTTCAGACTATGTAACGGCGAAGATAATCTACTCGAGCCGGATGCTTGAGCTTCATGAGCGCCTTCACTTCATGCTTGCGGACCATCTCCCTGGATATGTTCAAGTTCCCGGCGATCTCTCCTAATGTTCGGTCACCTTTACCATCGAGCCCGTACTCTGTCTGATGACTAGACTTTCCTTGGGCTTCAAGGAGTCGAGCTGCAACAAGAAAATATGCAGTCAAAACCATCTCAAATGAGGACCAACAAGCAGAAAATCTTTCAGCCCCATCTAGCGTGCATTGTCAGAAGTGGCTATAAATAGCTACATCGTTCTTCCTACTATCAACGATTCTATATCATTTAACATTAGTTTGAGTTTTGCTTTTTTTGTTAGTATAGCCAGAGTTGGATTTAACATGTCACAAATCTAATCAAGTGGTCTGGTGGTATACATAATTTCTCCGCAGTCAATCTCTGGTGTTATACCAGAGTACTTTCACATCCGAACAAAATCAGAAATCTTATTATGCCACACACTTCCAGATTAATTGAAGAAAAGAGTAGGCAGTGTTGTGCAAGCTTTCTTTGATTACCACATCATCAAGAGCAAGCCTGAGAAGAGCCGGTTGCCTCCTACTGTCTCCTCCAACTCCATCAACATCAGTAATTCCACTAATGAACTCTTCTTGTGTGACCGAGTGCCTAGAATGAAGAGAGAAAACGGGCCTTGAGGCCCTCATAACTTCGTGTGGTACCTCTCAGGTGAGATACCGACTTTATCAATTATCTCTTCCTCTGTTGGCAATCTCTTTAGTTGAAACATCAACTCAAGTTTTGCCCTTGGATCTCAACTCTGACCTGCAAAATTATCAAACTCATCAAACATTTCAATCATTTCAGATTGGCAAACTTTAGGTGTTCATTCCACTAGTTCCACAAAAGTTTCTTGTCTCTCAAACCGAAAGACAATTGGTCAGAGCCATTACTGAGCCTCCTCTTTGTGAAAGGCAACATGAGACTTCGAATTTGCAATGTAAACGAAAAACAAGCACCATTTACAGTAACAGCAACTTCAATCACTTGATATGCTCCATAAGCAAGGTCTGTCAACATATTTTAGTCTTCCATGGTAACAACAGAGACACTGTCTATGATGCATGAGAGATCTCAAACATTAACTTGCCTGAATCTTCTCTCTAGAGGGTACAGACAGTGAGAATGCATCCATGCTCATGAAATACATAAAACTGTTAGTGGTAAAGGAAAACAGACTTACCGACTCAAGGCCAAATGAGACACGCGTGAAGCTAGAAACGGTCATTGAACGTATAATGGCATGCCTGATCCAGAAGAGGCTATAAGTAGATAGCCGGAATCTCCTTTTTGGTTCAAAACGGTCAATAGCTGTGATAAGTCCTTTTACCCCAGCTTGGCAAAGATCTTGAAACTTCGGACCATTTGCAAAGTCTTGAAAATACTTATTCATAACAAACAGGACAAGCCGAAGATTATGCTGCAATAAATGCTAGAAGTCAATACACTTTACTTAATACATAGGCATATCATTCATACTTAAAACTGCAGAGATCAAAGTACATCTAAAGACAATCCAGCTACTACTTGTGCAGCAAATCATTAAAAAGAACATTGGCACCATCCTTTGACTGGCAAAAGACTACAAAGGGAATAATGAGTAAGAGATAACTATGACAGAATGGGACCACAATAGCAACAGAAGAAAATTATAACATCCTTGGGCAGTTTAAACAAATTGAACTGAATTAACAAGGTTGTTCAATTTTGGAGCTCCTCAGGAGGAAGTCAGACATGAACAGGATTCTAAAAAAAAGTTCCTCGTTCACCAATTTATGCATTGTACCATGCCAAAAGTTAGGTTTTCCCATTTCTTTCTTTTTAAATCACAATGAGCAGATATCCATAAATCAGACAAAACTTATGAATAAGATCCACAGCCAACAAGCCTTGGATACAGGAACCTAAAACTATTATCGAGTATACCCATTGTGGAGGATACTACTTATTTATTCATTTATTCAACAAATTCGATTGATTGATACAAGTTGATTTTCTGTTACGATAAATTGACGAAACAATAGCTAACCCAATAGCTGCTTCGGCGGCTGCAATAGCTATGGTGGAGGATCACTTTTTAGCGACAGAAATAGCTCAACACACATTGAAATGTTAACAGTTAATACCCTCCTGAAGTTCTAATATCCTCACAAGCATCAAAGCATCATCAACTTTCTATAAGAACTGATCACTTGCATCCAAGTTTCAGGGGATACTTAAGATCTAAAGAAGGAGAAGTATGTACCTTTAATAAGTTTGCTTCTGGCAGCATGACCAACCTCCAGCTGTCTTCTTAATTGAGCTACGCTCATTTTTTTGTTGCCTCAGCCATTTCAGCTTCTATTGGCTCCCTATCCAAATCACTTCGTAAATTTTCCTTCACTTGAAGAAGAGCCTGAAATTGAGTCGACGCAGATTAGCATGACAGCACTCCAATTTCAATTCACCAAAGGGACAACCAAATCTAAATCAATCTCACCCATGACATGGACCAGGAAGCTTTTATGTTGTTTTATCATTCAGTTGGACTGCTAAATGATAAAAAGTCTCACCTTCATTGGTTGCATCAACTTGAATAACCAGGCATGTTCCGTAGAAGGAAGAACAGGAGGAATCTTCATCTTCTTCCAGTCCAAGCTGACCAAATCGGTTGAAGCTGAATAGTCCCTAACAAGCTTCTCAATCTTCTCTTCTTCACTCAGAACCTCTTTTCCTCTGAACTGAATAGGTCGCTTGTTCTTCCTTTCTCCTTTTTATTGTGATCCTTCCATCCAGGCTCAAACGTTTTGTATTTTCTTCCGGGTACGGACCACTCTTTTACTAGTTTTACTTTCTTCTCCCTTATCAACATCCTTAGTCTTCTTCGTCCTCCGTCTGCGTCTCCTCACACCATGATCAACATTTGCACCATAACAGGTTTCTGCCGCAGGTGTCAGCTTGTATATATTCTCAAGTTTGGCCGCGGCATCATTATAATCAACTTCCAAGGTAGACGGAGAAATTTCATCTGTACAAACAGCCTTTCTCGATGGTTTTCTTGCATTTTTCTGTTTCTTCTGTTGCTCCTTATTGGTTTCTACGGGATAGTATGTCTGTTCATGATGCGTCAGCAAAGCTGTTTTATTGTTCTTATCTGCTCTGAATGCTATGATCAAGGGTCTTTTTGTTGCAGATCTGCTAGTTGAAAACTTCGCATTAAATCCAAGTGGTGTGCGAGAAGCTGAGCTTGATATAGTCACAACTCCCATTCCAAGTTGTCGGAGAGTATATAATTTGATAAATGGAAGCTTTCTCTCTGCAAAAAACTCTGCTCCAGTCAAACACATAAAATGAGATTTTAATTCCTGAATTGCAGCAAACTTTATGAAGCATCCACACTTGTCCAAAGAGAAAGGCACGCCATGGCAACTATCTAAAGTAAAGGCGCATAAAAACATGTGCAACTAGACATGCGGAAGCATTTTGGCCCCAGAAAAAAGGACATGAAATTTTGTCAATCACTTGCACTCATTTCAGGCAAAAAAAAAAAGTCTTGGCAAGATATGCAGAAAGCGCAAAAGGCAAAACAAACCCGATCCACACTGAATCAAAAATCAGTATTTTATGAGACCACTTTCAGTTGATGTAACCACAAGTCCTTTTGCACATCAAAGAAAGATTAAAAAAAACAGGCCGTTAGTGGGAATCAAACGAGTGTGAGGAGTTCAATTCCAGACAAGGGAAGAAACATGGTGGCGAGAAAAATCAAGTGGACCATGCACGGTGGGTTGTCTGAATGAAAGGTAAGTTAACTTGGACTTCTGGAAGGACAAGGTTGGGCTTGGAGCAAGTTCAACTGGTTATAGTAAATAGGAACTTGATTCCGCTGCCAAACTAGGATCATCGTTTCACTTCCCCGAAGATTTCATTTGAGCAAGAGTTGCTACCTGTCGAATTACATGGGAGAACTCCTACACAACGACTTCACCATAAAAAAAAAATTAAAAATTAAAAAAATTAAAAAAAAAGAAGAAGACAAATTCGCCTACTAAACCAGGCCAGGCCAGGCCAGGCAAATGCATCAATCCATCAGTCCAACCCACATCACTGGAAGAAAAGCAACCCGCAACACTCGCAAATGGCGAGCAGACCGTGCACTCTCTCCCTCGTCGAGAAAACAAACTGACCCGACAGAAAATAAGTTCTCCACTTCCCTCGGAACTGCAGAATGCGACTGGGACACAGCTAGCGAACCGAAGCGACACAACCGATTCATCCGACGGACGCAAGAGTCAACGAAGCAATGCAGAGGAACTACTTCAGATCACGATCACAACACTAACAATAACAACAACAACAACAACAACAACAAAACAACAACCGAAGATACCTTACAGCGCACGTCTGAATTTCGCTTCAAAAGACAGAAACGTCGAGCTATAATCGGAGCAGAGAGACACGGGAGAGATTCTCCGGCGAGGGAGATTCTTGGAGTTTAATACCGCACGAAGCAGGAGTTCTCGAGATCACCATGTCCACAAATTAAATCGCCGCCCATGAACGAATCGACGGCCGGGATTCATGGCGCGAGAAATCGAGGGCGGATGCGACGCACAAGTCAGCGCGGGGAGACACAGAGAGAGAGAGAGAGCCAAGAACCTGCGTGGCGAATTCTGGAGGAGGAGAAAAAGATATATTTTTTTTTTTTTTTCTCTCCTTTTCGGGCGTGGGAGCTGAATTTTATTTCATGGATTAGATTGATAGACGTGGTTGGCCGTGACTGGTGCCTTCGTGTGTTACACGAGTTTGTGGGTCCCAGGCGCTTGCCATGCGCACGTAGCTAACACTGGCCACTTGAAAAAGTGGAATTTCTTTTATACATTTTCGAGACCCTCTTTTATTGTTTTAATTCTGGACGGTGCGGTATTGTCTTTCCCTCGTTAAATTTTTGGGTTCTGATTTTGAGACTCTCGGCTTGAGAAACCTATAAAATCGTAGCCACTAGAATAAATTTTCGAAACTCGACCATTGAAAATTATTTGTCGTGGATCTCTTAACTCTGATTAAAAAGAAGACATTTTAGGTGATGCTCCGTCTTGTTTCGCAAATTTAACAATATTTTTCTATATTTAGCTCAAGTTTAGAAATGAATTGAAGAATATTCTTTTGTCATTTAAAAAGAAAAATCTGCTCTTATTTTCCTAAATAAACATGCATTATTCAACATATGAGTTACTAGGGCATAGGTAATTAAGAGATCAAGCATGAGTGCTGGAGTCCTGAGCCCAGTCTCTGTGGATTTACATTGAGAGTTGAGGAGTAGGGCCAAACGCTTGGGCTTGCAACAATCAAGGCTGGGCCGTGACCATAGAGGCTAGGCTTGGGACCACGGAACCTTGGCCCCAATTCATGAAGATTGTGCCCAGACCCTAGAGAACAAGCCTGAGACTCTAATGCTTGTGCCCAAGTCCTCAATGCTGGGCCCACATCCATCAAGACAAAGGCCCAGGTCCATGGAGGCTAGGCTTGGGTCTCCGATGAGCGTTAAGGGTTCTTGTGCCTAGGTGAAAAGTCTCATGGACCTAATCCCGATGTTAAGGACTTAGGAATAGGCATTAGGATTTTGTGCCCAAATGTAAAATCTCTGGTCAGTAGTAAGGGGTGTGCATGGTCAGGGCGGGCGGTTTCCGAGCCTAGAACCTGGGAACCGCCCACTCAAGGACCAGGTTCAAAATTAAACCGAGATCCACCCGTTTGTTGCATGATCCACCGGGAACCGGACCGCCATCCGTCGGTTCCCAGTGGATCCATGGAACCGGTCTCACCTTGACCACGAGATGAAAATCTTAATTAGTTTCAAATAAAATCCAGAAATGATATTCTTATATAAAAAGCCGACGATCTCGGCTATAACCCCGACAAACAAACCTAGAGAAAAATAAACAAAAGAACTGGGAAAGACCATATTGGAGTTCAAAGACTCACCAGAAGAAAATTTTGTCCGCAAACACTTCGCAACTCTAAATCCATAAGCTACAATAGTGAAACTACTACTATAAGATGACAAGGTGTGGGCGGAAGTAATTCCAGATTGTCAGCCAACGATGAAACCACAGTTCGCACTGACTAGTAAGTTAGATGGACAGTGTTCAAGCAATTAAAATTCTCCACTTTGTATAACCTCATGTCCATATTAGATATGTTGCAGATACTAGCAAAATGTGGGGACATTGGGATGAAACCACACCATTGATGCCAAGTCATTGTCAAGCCTCTCTATTACCAACAAGCTCCAAGGCCTCATCCTGACTAAAACCACTACTTGCAGATCTACTGAAAAAGCATTCTAGTCCAAGACGTACCTAACGACATCGCGAGTCAAATTACTTCCTCAAATGCCTATTATACTCGCATCACTTGCATCATCGTAGCAACTTGCTCACTCAATCACAAGGATGGATGAGGCACGTATTTCAAACCTCCATCTGACTCATCCAATTTGGTTTTGGTGGTATATTCGCTTTCGACAATTGCGTCCAACTACAAACAAGGGAATCAGCAACATCCCTGGCGCGCGACAGCAGAGCACGACCAAATTCACGCTCTCGACGCGACGAGAAACCGAGGAACGAGAAAACAAAAAAGAAAAGAAAAACAAACGGGAGGGCTCGGGAGACTCACGGGTCGTGGCGTATTCCTCGAGAGGATGGTCTTCCAGTTGTGCCTCTCCCTGGCCTCCGACTACCGTGGCAGCGAAGTGGCAGCAACGACAGTGAAGAGATCAAGACCGCGAGCCTCAGCAAAAGCGCCACGAGCCAGAGGGCGAGCTGCTTGCGACGTCCGGCCGGTTTGGCGGCTGCTGGACGGAGAAGACAACCGTTGAGGGCGGTTGGTTGCGGAAGCTCCGGACTGAAAGAACACTTCAACCAGTAAACCCGGAGGAGACACAGCTGCTAAGTGCTAACGCTATCTAGGGTTTGTTTTGTTTTAGTAATTTTTTATATTAAATTAATCAGTCCCGGTCCGGGCGGGCGGGCGGGCCGCCCTTTGTGGAGCAAGGAACCGGGTGATGCCCAGTGTTGGTTCTCAAAGTGGGCAGGGAACCGGACCGGTTCCCTCAAGCACTTGATTCGGGTAGTTCGGTCCAGTTCCAGGCGGTCGGCGGAGTGCCGGTTCTTGCGCCTTACCCCCTAGGTCAGTGTTGATCTCTTGTCGTATTTTTAAAAAATGATTTCTAATTTTGAAAAAGAATATCATTTTTCTAAATTTAAGCATTAGTTTTTCATGGACTTATTTTCTTTAGCGATTTAAATAGCAAAGAATGAAGAATATAGTTTACCTAAAAAATTCCCAGCAAACAAATGGAGTTTAGATTCTTCCTTTGTTTGCTACTATGACAACTAACACAGAACGAACGCATGCTCGGCACATATGTTTACGAGTTTTAAGAAAAAAATTTAAAAAAAAAATTGCTTTTATTTTCTATAAATAACTGTGAAATAAACTTCATCATGGTTATTTGTATGGTTGCTGAATATAATAGGAAAATATCAAAGTTGAGACATCAATTATAGAGCATCAAAATTGAGAGATCTTATTGCATTTCTTAAGTTGACTTGTCGTTGTAATAGCTGAAGATATACACATACCCTCGTAAGTGAAATCTCATCACGAAAAACAGGCATCTTCAATTTTGAAGAAGGATAAAACATTTGAAGTGTTCTTGCAAGTCAGATTAATTTTAAACCACAAAGTAACTTTAACACTTAGATTTTCAAGTAGTCTCTTTTTACTTTGAAAATAAACTTTCACGAGTCTAAAGAAAATTTGTGGGATTTTATCATTTATTATATGGGAGAGGATGTTTATATATATATATATATATATATATATATATATATATATATATATATATATATATATATATATAATCGAAAACACAACTTACATTTAAGATAACGTAAAGTTACAACCTGAAAGGAAAGCATCCAGTTTACAAGATCAAGTAAAGCCAACGGGAAAAAGATAAGCTGTTATGGGCCGAAGCTGGTTTGCTGGACCTTTGCAGCCCAGTCAAGGGCATCGAGCGCCGCCATGGGAACCGGAAAAAAAAAATATAACCTTAAAAAATGATTATGTGAATTCAAATCTTTTTTCCAGACCAAAAAAACAAAAAATGAATTCATAACTGTTCTCTCTCATATTTTCAATTTTTCCTTCCTTTCGACGATTAACCCATCAATAATCCTATGTTTATCTTCCTTTTTCTTTTTAACTTTTTCCTTTGATAAAAGCTTCTGACCAATTTCACTGCAAACATAGGTTAGTGACGGAACTTCCCATTCGAACATGTATTCATGTCAAACGACTTTCGCGCATGAATCATTAACATGGTCCGCCTTTTTTCAGATACAATTTCTTTTTTAAGGAAAGTTTTAGCAAATATGTCGGAAATAACTGTAATTAAATACTTTAGAAAATGTGGTTAAATGGGTGCATGGAAGATTTCCCCAAAGTCGGTTGCTCGTTAAAAAATGACCGATTGATTTTCTTAGAATTAATATACAAGAAATCCCAAACTAATACACCTTTAATAAATTTATCCTAAAGTAGTGCATTTGTAACAAATTTATCCTTTGTTAATTTCGTTAAATTTTACCGTCAAATTATTGAATTGAGCGACTGGCGTGACAGTGAACTAATGTATTAGTTTGGGATTTTTATATCTTGTTATAGTTGCAACATTTTTGTAGTTTTTTGTGTTATTTATCAAATTTAACAAATGGTATATTTGTCACAAATATCAGTTTAGGGTTGTAGTGGTCGAACAAATTAATTTAGGGTAAATTTGCTACAAATGTACCGGTTTAGGGTTTTTGTGATCACTTGAGGTAAATTTATCATAGGTATACTGATTTAGGGTTTTTGGTAAAAAAAATTAGTTTGGAATATATTTGTCACAAACCTTGCAGTTTGGGGTTTTCAAAGTATTAACCATTTTTTTCTTATCTTAGGCAAATGAAATTACAAATTGCCTAGTCAGCATTTTAAGGTACCGGCTAATCAAACTCACAACCACATTAAAGGCTAGTTTGGTCGTCTAAGGGCGTGCATGGAAACGCTCCAAAGAAGGTTTCCGGAACATACATGCGGATTTTGTTCTTTTGTTCCGGAACAAAATAGAAAAAAAAAGAAAGCGACAAATTGTTGTTTTAGCATTTAGAAATAATTTGAAGAAACACATTTTCTCTTTCTTCTCTTTCCTTCTTCTTTTCTTCTTCTTTTTTTCTTCTTTTTCTTTGGCCGATCGCACGGCCCCTCGGCCATGGCGGCGACCGGCCGTCGAGGCGGCCTTCAGCCTCGCCCAACCACGGCGAGCCTCGCCATGGCTAGGTGAGGCTGCCGGCCCCGTCCCGACCCCGATCGCGGAGGCGGTGGCCAAACCGAAAAAATAAAAAATAAAAATAAAAGGAAAAACTGAAAAATAAAATAAAAATGTTTAAAAAAATTAAAAGAAACAAAAAAAAGAATAAATACCAAACGTGTTTCTATTCATTTTTATTCCCCGGAATAAAACGTTACCAAACGCGTTCTTTTGTTTAAAAATTGTTCCGGAAAGAAACACTTTTTTTTTTGTTCGGGAACGGAAAAAATGAACAGAAACATTACCATGCAGCCTAATTTCTAACTAGAATAGGATTGTATATGACAAAATAAGAAATTAGGAAATTTTACTTATGTCCATATCTCTTTTATTTGGTAATTACGATAAAAAAAAATTGGATATATTCGTATCGTATGTATATATTGCTTAGTTAAAACAACATATCAATATAAATGAATCACATATTTTGTAGATGAATATAGTAAAATCTCTTGTAACACTCTAGTCAACTTTATTTTTATTTTATTTTCCTTTCTTTTTAATTTCTTTCTTACCCCTTTCATCATTCTCTAATAAAATTTTATTAATTGAAAATTGTACTAGTATATCTAAAATACTCAAATACCTAAAATACATAATAGATATAAATATATATTTTTATATTGAATTTTTATATTATAAGATAGAGTAACATTTGAATAGATAAATAAAAATAAGATTAAATTAAAAACTTTTTTTTTTTTTTTTTTTGTTATTTTGAATTTTTATATTAAATTCAAATACTAGAGATATACAAGTCGTCACTAGGGGAAGGTAAGGTATGTTTTCATATATCATTTCACAAGAAAAAAAAATCAGATGCTCTCTTGAGACCTTTTTGGTGTCACATACCTTCAATCACGTCACAGGCGCAACTAATGCACTTAATAAAAGCAAGGAATTCATCGAACGAGCTGAAGAAAAGCAAGATAGGGTCGTCACCCTACGCCAAATGACAAGGATCTAACGTTCGGGCGGAGCGACAACGAGAATGTCCAAACCGAAGGGGACACCAACTGCCAACACTGTAATTGAGCAACTCTAATAATGCAGAGAAAGAATAAATAATGCTGTCGTGTAGGTGGACTCGCTACATAAGCATTATCTAGCCTAGGATGTACGTTTTCATTTAACACCTGGCCATCCATAAGTGGCAAGCTAGCTAGCTTTTAGATGAAGATACATCTCCATGCAATCAACGTAGCTAAAAGAACTAATCGCAGCGCAAAGACCAAACTCCTTTTATAAGAATAACTGATAATTTGAAAAGCCAATGGCATTAACCTAGGAAATGGATCTACCAGAAAAATGAGTGACTTGTGGACAGATTAGACCTGAATTTTGCTTTTGTCTTTCATGGAACAATGGCTAGCTCTGGGAGACTTCCATGGATGTACAGATTCATTATGATGTCTACGATCAATCGCATGCTCACCGGTGGAAGGATAATTTGATAGGCGACGTATAAAGGTAAAGTAAGATCTCAAATGGTGCACAAACTTTTATTTTATTTTTTAAACTCATCTTTGATATCATTGATTCGGATAGCATGTTATTTTAGCGGTAGTTGTACAGATATTTAGCAGCAACAAAAGTGGCTTGTGGCAAAAACAATCGTACAATTTATGTATGGCAACATGCTATAACCTTTGGACATCTCTATACCTTCATTTCGAAGAAGGTTTTGTGAACCAGTCTAGCCTTGCTCCTTAATTCGTGGATTCATGCCTATGGCTAAATCATGTATGCCACAGCAGCAGCAGCAGCAGCAAAAGTGTGTATGAGATTCAACACCAAACTAGTGGCATTACACTGCTTCAATACGACCATTACTGATTCTGGTAAAGGAGTGCTCTTTGCCCTCTGCCTTTTCATTCCACTATCTAAGCAAGGTCATTAATATTTCGATGGCTAACAGGACAATTAATAATAAGAACTCAAGCATCTTAGCACATTCATACATACGTACATCCATACAATAACATACATGTACGTATAAATTTGAGGCATGAAGTGTATTCATCCAAAAGAACAAACGGGCAATGCTACACATACCAGGGAATCCTACCACTCATCAAATGATGTGGAAATTTTCAATTGGGTGTTTGAAATTCATCATTTAATCTAAGAATCTCACTCATTTCAATATTCGATTGAAACATGACACATCCCTTAATAAGTAAGCTTTAGTAAGATTGCTTTGTACATCTTAGCATTTCCCACAACAAAAATAGTGGAATCAAGTACTTGTTAGAAGCCTTGCCCGGCATGATACATCGTTTTAAGTCATAATCTACAAAGACGGTGTGAAATGGTGGTTTTTGAAAGAAGAGGATGTAAACTAATATCATGATAAAAGTTGCAGAAGGCTTTGTTATAATTTTCCTTCGAAAAATAGAAATAATTGATGGGACAGCTTTCACTTATCATCTTCACCTTCTGATCATAAGATAGGCGAAGGCAATGGCAAGCTTTATGCTTCCATCGTCATGCACATGCACAATGCATTTCTGCATCTCTACTTATGCCAGTGCCAGTGGCTCCACCCAGAAGAAAATGATCATGACCAAACAACTTCCTAGTATGTCCCGTTGTCAACATCGTTGCTTTTCGTGGTCCCTAAAGAACCTAAACATTTATTCAGATAATTGTCTGATAACTTGTGCCAGTTTTCAAAAAATTCCTCAACAAATCGGCAAGCTATGGCAAATCCACAACCAAGTAAATGAACTAAAAATGAGAGTAATTGGGAAAATCATGTGGAGGTAACCAAGCTGATGGTAGAATCTCATTACGTGATTACTCAAGAAAGGCATTACAAAAGGCATTACACTAATTGCTCAATGAGTACAAGATAAAGACTTACATGCTGGTGAGGGGGTCACAACGAAAAGATACTAAAGTTACGACTGATCTATGATGAGTACTCTAAATGAATGTTAATGAGAAGGGTGGTGAAAGGAGCCTTCACATTCTTCTTTATTATTAGTAAAAAGTTTGAAAAGGAGAGAGAGAGAGAGAGAACTACGATATTAGGGTTTGGGACAAAATCGCTAAAACGTCATCACCACACATTATGAAGGTTTGCTGTATCTGCTGAGCGAGCTCCTCTGCACTAAGTTGGCATTCGACTCCAATCTGTGGAAGAGGGGAAAAACCAAAACCGCAATCGTTAGCTGTGGGAGTAAATATTGTCATTTCTAGCCGAATGGGCAACGCCCAAGAAAAGCCAAATGACAATTCCCTTTCCATAAGGCGCGGGATTGTCCCTAGTTTTCAGTGAGACATCGTGGTTTCCGAGAGTCATTATGAAGAAATAGACTTGGACATCAGTACCTCTTCCTTGGTACGGCCATGTCAGCGGTCATTTAACTCTATTTAAAAAGGAAACGATTTCGAATGTACCGTGTTAGAACCCGAAGAACAATCATGAAACTGTTCACCTTTTTACAATTGTCTGGCTATTGATTTTGCTGTTTATTTTTCAACGGATAGAAGCGAGTCCTGGCATTTCTTTTCTTTTTCTTTTTCACATTTTCCTTGTGGATGATGTCACGCCCTAGTAACAGACCGTGGAGCATCGACAATTTATGGGGTTGAATGAACCGTGCAGTTATTAGGGCTTCAGGGAAAAAACATGCCTGGTAGGGAAACGAATTTATGAGTTCCCCGCCTTCAATAACCTAAGGGAATCTAGCTAGGTTTTACTGTTTGTGTATTCAATGAGCGACAAATCAAGGTATGTCTGTCTTCTCACTCTTTGTCTTCTTTCTCGAAGCCATACATAAGCCAAAACCTTGATCCCTAATTCCATTTATGGACAGTCTTGCTATAACCACGTACTCTGAGTGGTTTTAGAAGCTACTGTCTAGGATTCGCGACGATGACTAATGGCTTTACAATGATTCAAAAGGGTAAATATTCAAGTAGGCATGAGATTCTTGCCACTGATTAGTTGTCCACCGCTTATGTACATGCTAAACCTTGTTTATATTTAAAGTGACATGTACCTAATATCTATTGTACACATCATCGTGAAAAAATCAAGAGTTTTATTGCCGAGCATCTACGGTTCTAGATAGCTTTGTTTTGCGTGCTTTATAGAAGGGTTTCAAGTTCTAAATGTTGATTACGCACTTCACAAACTAACATACTAACCAGCAGCACTCTATAACTAAATCCAAATTTTAAACGAATCACACCCAACTTTTCACTGCTCTAAGTAAAGCCTAGGTTTTTACTCCTCGACAAATCGAACTGTGATGAAATATGATTAGCATCTTTTCTCACAGAAAATAAATACACACCCAAGTGAATTTTACTCAGATGAAAGGAACTCTCAATACACTTTGGTAGAGAGCAAACTTACCTTGATGGTGAAGGAATGAACCATTGTGTTCTCATTGACATAGCCGATGCTGACGTGGAGAATCTCTAAGGATAAGTTCTCCAAGGCCGACATTATCCTCAGTGCCTGTCCAGGAATCCTAGGAGACACCGTTTTCAAAGGACATTGGCACCCGAGAACTTCACCTCCACCTCAGCAATGGCGGATTTCGAAGTTGGCCACAAGCTCATTGCTGTTGGGGAGGATGCTGTTCTCGATGGATGAGGATGTGTGGGCCGAAGTCGGCGACGGAGCGGAGATGAAATTACTGCTCTAGTGCATGTTCTTGGGCTTGTAAGGGCTGGTGGGTTGTGGGGTGGGGCTTATAGGTAAATTCACAAGCGGCCTAGGGCTGAGCGGTGGTTTTGTGGGGGGCTGAGCACCGGCGGTGAAGGCCGCGGGCTCAATACTGAGGACGTGGATGGCCTTGGGCTGCTGATCAGGACTTCGCTGTATGCTTTTTTCTTTGCTTCTTGGCTTCCAGCGATTGAAGCAATTGTTGTAGCTGCTTATGTAGTCCACCACACCTCAATTATGGAGGCTTGGTCTCCCCTGAAAATTAAGTTTGCAAATTTCACTTGACACTTTACAGTCGCTGATGAATTGACCATAAGTGTTCATTTGGGTGATAATTAAAGGAACTTTTTGTTGCCAAGATTACGGGCCAAAGGAGAGAAATTAAACAATGGCATATTAATTTGTTCCTTCAAAGAAGATGATGAAAGTCGGTAAAAATACCTCCTGGATCAATTTTCAAAAAGAAACGGTGGTCCCTGAAAGTGGTTGATAACTAAGTTCTTAACTTCTTCTCTTCTTATTTCCAAAAGACAGAATAAAAACAATTCCCAGATGCAACTCAACGTTTCCTAGAATGAACTTATCTGGAGAAAGATTCCAACAAATTGTACTTGCGACAAACCAAACCGGAGAAAAGCAAAGCAAACAGCAAAGTCTTCATCAGCTTACCCGTTTGACGTAGAAGCAAGGCATTAACGACCGCAAAACAGACAGGTGCTCGTTCATTTGCTTCCGGCGATTACGCTCCACGGTGATGTGGGACATCCGGTTCTGCTGTTGACCGTCTTGCTGGTTCTCGTAGTCTGAACAAGAACCGCCGCCATTCACTGACCTTCTGTCTCTTGCTCTTGGCGAAGAAGCTTCGTCACACTCTTTCGAGCCAAACACAGCAGTCTCGTCCAATGCCGGAAGAGGAGAGGAGGAGGAGGAGGATTAGCCGGCAGGGAACTCAGCGTCAAGCTCTCCAAGATACTGAAGAGATCATCCCCCCCGGCTCCTCCTC